>NC_069131.1:19059571-19332071 GCF_026914265.1 Mya arenaria | reverse complement strand
CCTACCACTGAAACCATCCATTTCAAAACATAGATATATCCTTAAACATTGATGAAATGATGTTAAGGTGTTTGGTCAAATAGCGTTATTGAGCGAGCAAGAACATTTCAGAACATTTTTAATGTTTAACCTTTTAAACAACTAATTACCGAAAGATGTATAACAAACATTATTGATACACGCAGTACAATAGGTATTGCTACACAATCAAGAGGGCCAATATAACCCTATATCGCTCACTTGATTGGACATAAGTTTCTAAAGTTATTGATCGGACAATAAACTGACGCCGCCCGGCAAAATGCTACAGGTGAAACTATAATACATTCCACTTTAAACGGACGTATACAATATGGAAAATATATGTTTATTTTAAACGTTCCGGAGGGCCATAACTCTTACAAAACATTGTTACGGTGAATAAGTTCATAGAGTTTGAAGTTGATATCTTAAATGATTGAGTAAAAATAAAATGATGATCAAAAGTATGTTGTTGCTTTTTAAAAATGCATAATAAATTAAATATAACAAAAATATAAAAAAATGAAATAAAAATATATATATTGTATTTTTTTTTAAAAAGAGTTACATTTTGATAAAAGGTTCACCTAAGGATACTTCCTGTGAAAATAATTTGAAATCGGAAAAATGGTTTCTAAAGTTTTCCATATAGACATGTAGTGAAAAGTAGCCCCGCCGACCTGGCACTACCATTTTAACGAATCCACATGAGGTGAAGAAAGTGATATATGGTAACCTAAGGAATAATTCTATTTTATTAAATTTTAATTGGCCAGAAGATTTTGGGAGAGATTTTCAAAGGTTTCTCTTTACACAGTTAACCACAGTGGCTTGATGACAAAGGCTCATTAAAGTCGCAATAATAAATTTCAACTAGCCAAAATTATATTTTATACATACTTCAACATGTATATCAAAGAAAATAACACATTGCCATAAACATAAAACGAGATTTGACAAAATTCAAAAATACCCTATACTGTAACATTAAACATGTGAAGAATGTTCGCCCGGCGAAAAGGTAAACAACGACCAATTCTCGTCGAAAATGATAACTTCTTTGTAAACTACAAACAAAATACCTGGCTCATAGATGCAGTGGCCCGTTATATACACGTTAAAACCGGTATTCTTGTCGAGAGAAACAGTATACGACGAAAATTCTTCAAAATGGGAATTATCACAAGCGCTAACCAGACATTGTTCTTTTAAAAATACCGTGGTACCCAGCTCCCCTTCATCGATTAGCAAAAGCGGCCGAAGGGCGGGAACCACCGGAACACTCAACGCTTTTCCGATGGTTCCCGTCCTTCGGCCGCTTTTGCTAATCGATTAAGGGGAGCTGGGTACCACGGCATTTTGACAAAACAATGTCAAGGGAAATTTCTGTGAAATTATGTTCAACCCGGGCTAGTAAAATCTGAGCAGTGTTTCAAAGTATTTCCTATCGATTGCCATCGGCATGGAATGACTTTTATTGAAGAAATTAAGAAGATGTCCACCAACGGAACTTTCCTGTAAAGTTTGTTGCAAATGGTCCTAGTGGGTAAGGAGAAGAAATTGTTTGAAAGGAACAGTTGACGAACAATTTTCCTATCACAATAGCTAATACTTAGCACAAAGAGCTCAGCTGAGCTAAAACACACACACGCAAGCACGCATGTAGGCACGTACACACACACGCACGCACGCACGCACGCACGCACGCGCGCACGCGCACACACACACACACACGCACACACACACACAAAAGCACGCACACGCATATTTAACTATATTATCTAATGCCGTTTCCATATATAAGAAAGCTGCGTCAACGTGACAACTTCTTTGAACGATTGTATTTTTTTGTGAAAAAGTTTATTGACATGTGTTTTTTTTTACCGTCCAACCACCTGAAGCAGTCGTCATGTCACAAAACACCCGGATACCCACGTGACTTCTCCATAGCGACACGCTATACACACCACTGGGTAGTCCTTGGTTCTGTTTGTGAAGGTCGTAGCAGTCCACTAGAAACAAAAACAACATGCGAATATGTTTGAATAGCAATATAATGACCATGATAACGATAACAAAACGTTTGACTTGTTATTTGAATTCAGTTTGACATTCATCGGCGCACCTCGGTCATTTTTCAACGAAGCATGTAGATACATATGGAGGATTTACCTTGTCTGAATACTTTTCATTTAACTACGCTGAAAGTAGAAAGCGTGGGAATTCAATTACACCTTTTTTATGTGCTGCTTTGTTATTTTTAGACAATTATGACGCCTGTCTGACACTAAACAAAACTAAACAAAAAGTACCGACAGACACCAACTATATAGGCATAATCTTTTAATGGCGTAATTTCTCATGTAGTGTGCAGTTTAGATGTTGTGCAGGAAACGAGTAAGATGAGATCAGATGTAGTACAGGATACGAGTTAGATGAGATAAGATGTAGTACAGGATACGAGTAAGATGAGATCAGATGTAGTACAGGATACGAGTTAGATGAGATAAGATGTAGTACAGGATACGAGTAAGATGAGATAAGATGTAGTGCAGGATACGAGTAAGATGAGATAAGATGTAGTGCAGGATACGAGTTAGATGAGATAAGATGTAGTGCAGGATACTAGTAAGATGAGATAAGATGTAGTGCAGGATACGAGTTAGATGAGATAAGATGCAGTGCAGGATACGAGTTAGATGAGATAAGATGTAGTGCAGGATACTAGTAAGATGAGATAAGATGTAGTGCAGGATACGAGTAAGATGAGATAAGATGTAGTGCATGATACGAGTAAGATGAGATAAGATGTAGTGCAGGATACGAGTTAGATGAGATAAGATGTAGTGCAGGATACTAGTAAGATGAGATAAGATGTAGTGCAGGATACGAGTTAGATGAGATAAGATGTAGTACAGGATACGAGTAAGATGAGATAAGATGTAGTGCAGGATACTAGTAAGATGAGATAAGATGTAGTGCAGGATACGAGTAAGATGATATAAGATGTAGTGCAGGATACGAGTAAGATGAGATAAGATGTAGTGCAGGATACGAGTTAGATGAGATAAGATGTAGTGCAGGATACTAGTAAGATGAGATAAGATGTAGTACATGATACGAGTTAGATGAGATCAGATGTAGTACAGCATACGAGTTAGATGAGATAAGATGTAGTACAGGATACGACTTAGATGAGATCAGATGTAGTACAGGATACGAGAAAGATGAGATAAGATGTAGTACAGGATACGAGTTAGATGAGATAAGATGTAGTGCAGGATACGAGTAAGATAAGGTACGATATAGTGCAGAATGCGATTTAGATTAGTTTAGATGTAGTACAGGATGCGACTTAGAGTTTAAATGGTAGCCAGTAGATGTGACACGGAAAATGTATATTTTTCTATGATGTTATTTCGATGATTTACCCCAAACATATGAACTGTACACAATCACGCCCTAAATCAGTGACTTCATGTTTGGTCATATTTAACGCTGTAAGTAAAATATGCGTTGATATTTGTTAATGTATGATCATATTTCAATCAAGACAATTTTAAATGGTATTTCCTTTGGTGATAAACACAAGTCATTGACTTTCTGTGCGGAAATATTAGTCATAATTTGTTCTTTGTAGATCTGCATGCAATATCACATTTTATAATTTTAAAATTATGATTAAACTTGTTGCTGTAGTATATTGTCTGTGAGAAATGAAACGTGAATGTTATGAATTATGTCAAGCAAATGATTGTAATAATGTCTGCTCCCAGATGTGTTCCTTCCAATTAAACAGACAATTTCTTTATAGAGTTAAACTAAAATGCAATCAGATTGAAAATAAAGCTGAAATAAATGGTTTGATTATGTCACGCCTGAAGTACTGTTATTCAATATAAAACAATAATAAAATCATAAAGACTTGTATCCCAAAAACAATATTGCTCCATAATAAAAACTATTATTCAAACTGCCGTTTAGATTGTTACTCGGTTTGAAAACATGATATGGTATGAGGAGGTAAATGAATACACTACACTAAGAGAAACATGAGTGTTTTTAAATTTACTGTATTTTGGTAGTTACTGATAAGAGACTATGCATCTGTCACCATAACGTACTCACCAGGACACTCTTGAATGACACATTCCTCTTTATCAGTATCATTGCCAATGCAAACGCCATCAGTAAAAGGCGGAAGTACATCACATGACCTGTATCTACTTCTTTTGCCCTTGCCACATGACTGAGAACAGTCGGACCATGCAGACCAGTCACTCCAGGAACTGTGAACTAGATAGAAAAATAGAACAATATTTAACGGCAGCTGGACAACGCAAGGTCGTTTGACTACTTTTGCAGCAATCGTAAGAAAGGAAAACCATGACGACCAGTCACTCCAGATATTTTGAACAAAATAGAGAATAGAACAATATATAATAGACAGTGCATCAACACAGGCTGTGACTACTGTTAAATGTATCACATGACTGTGACTACTGCTGCAAGTATCACATGACTGTGACTACTGTTGAATTTATCACATGACTGTGACTACTGCTGCAAGTATCACATGACTGTGACTACTGTTGAATGTATCACATGACTGTGAGTACTGCTGCATATATTACATAACTTTGAATATTGTTAAATGTATCACATGACTGTGACTACTGTTGAATGTATCACATGATTGTGACTACTGCTGCATGTATCACATGACTGTGACTACTGCTGAATGTATCACATGACTGTGACTACTGTTGAATGTATCACATGACTGTGACTACTGCAGAAAGTATCACATGACTGTGACTACTGTTGAATGTATCACATGACTGTGAGTACTGCTGCATATATTACATAACTGTGACTACTGTTGAATGTATCACATGGCTGTGAATACTGCTACATGTATCACATGACTGTGACTCCTGTTGAATATATCACATGACAGTGAATACTGCTACATGTATCACATGACTGTGACTACTGCTGCATGTATCACATGACTGTGACTACTGTTGAATGTATTACATGACTGTGAATACTGTTGAATGTATCACATGGCTGTGACTACTGTTGAATGTATCACATGACTGTGAATACTGTTGGATGTATCACATAACTGTGACAACTGCTGCATGTATCACATGACTGTGACTACTGCTGTATGAATCACATGACTGTGACTACTGTTGCATGTATCATATGAATTTGACTACTGTTGAATGTATCACATGACTGTGACTACTGTTGAATGTATCACATGAATTTGACTACTGTTGAATGTATCGCATGACTGTGACTACTGTTGAATGTATCACATAACTGTGACTACTGCTGCATGTATCATATGAATTTGAATACTGTTGAATGTATCACATGACTGTGACTACTGTTGAATGTATCACATAACTGTGACTACTGTTGCATGTATCATATGAATTTGAATACTGTTGAATGTATCACATGACTGTGACTACTGTTGAATGTATCACATGAATTTGACTACTGTTGAATGTATCGCATGACTGTGACTACTGTTGAATGTATCACATAACTGTGACTACTGCTGCATGTATCAAATGACTGTGACTCGTGTTGAATGTAACACATGACTTTGACTGCTGCTGCATGTATGACATGACTGTGCGTACTGCTACATATATCACATGACTGTGACTACTGCTGCATGTATCACATGACTGTCACTACTGTTGAATGTATCACATGACTGTGACTACTGTTGCATGTATCACATGACTGTGACTACTGCTGCATGTATTACATAACTGTGAACACTGTTGAATGTATCACATGACTATGACTACCGTTGAATGTATCACATGATTGTGACTACTGTTGAATGTATCATATGACTGTGACTCCTGTTGAATGTATCACATGACTGTGACTACTGCTACATGTATCACATGACTGTGAATGCTGCTTCATGTATTACATGACTGTGACTACTGTTGAATGTATCACATGACTGTGACGACTGTTGAATGTATCTCATGACTGTGAATACTGTTGAATGTATCACATGACTGTGAGTACTGCTACATCAATCACATGACTGTGACTACTGCTGCATGTATCACATGCGTGTGACCTATTGTTGAATGTATCACATGATTGTTACTACTATTGAATGTATCACATTACTGTGACTACTGTTGAATGTATCACATGAGTGTGACTACTGTTGAATGTATCACATGACTGTAAATAATGTTGAATGTATCACATAACTGTGACTTCTATTGAATGTATCTCATGACTGTTACGACTGTTGAATGTATCACATGACTGTGACTACTGTTGAATGTATCACTTGACTCTGACTACTGTTGAGTGTTTCTCATGACTCTGACTACTGTTGAATGTATCACATTACTGTGACTACTGTTGAATGTATCACATGACTGTGACTACCGTTGAATGTATCACATGACTGTGACTACCGTTGAATGTATCACATGACTGTGACTACTGTTGAATGTATCACATGACTGTGACTACTGCTGCATGTACCACATGACTATGACTACTGTTGAATGTATCACATGACTGAGACTACTGTTGAATATTTTACATGACTGTGACTACTGCTACATGTATTCATGAATGTGACTACTGTTGACTGCATGACATGACTGTGACTACTGTTGAAAGTAACACATAACTGAGAACAGAAATACCATGATGACCAATCTATCCGTAAACTGTGATAAAGGTACAGAGAGATAGAGATAGTATACTGCATTGGACCAACTCATGTCCTGTAACTACTTTTGCTTTCCATGTGACATGACTGCAAACAGTCAGACCATACTGTCAAGTACTGCAGAAACTGTAAACTGGATATAGATATAATACACTATTTAACGGCAGTGGAACAGAGCAGGATCTGTGCCTATGTATGCTTCCCCTGTCATTAACTACATTCCGACCAGTCACTCGATGAACTTGGAAATAAAACAATATTATACATCGTCATATACATAAACACGCATTTATTTATTCGTAAGTTTGAATGGGGGACGGGGTGTATAATGCTCAGTAAATGTTGTGTTCAGTACTGCAATAGTAACTCACTTGTATGGCCCAAACATGAAGAGGGACACTAATAATTTGACGTCTGCGTCAACATGATTGTGACATCATTTCCAACATAGTTTCAGTTTTATGGCGTAGACGTATGATAGAGCAACGTTTTTCTTCTTAGGTGTCATTCACCACTCAGGACACGGAGAACAAATAATTAAAATGTTTTTGGACATACATGTATTTCACAATTGGTTATACAATCAAGGACACAACATTGGAAGTGCTTGTTACAATTTTAAGAGAAGCTGTCCTTGTCATGTAACGTCAACGCGGTAAAAAGTGTCGTATTACTTAAAGTGTCTTTTTAATTGTGTATGATTACGTAATAACTTTTTGTAACTGTAGATATCGTATATAAGAACTGGTAACTCATTATAGTGATAAAGAGCGATTTGTGATATTCGCATATTATCTCTTGAAAACAAAGATTTCAGCCATTGTTTTGGACATATTCTGTACAAAGTATCATGGTTGTATACACTTGGCTGTTGATGTCGCTTTGACCGAGTCAATTTAGTAATGTAGAACTACCATGACTTCGGACCCTTACTTTGTGCCTGTAAACAGGGTATATATTTGAATCCATGACCACTGGGCATGTTCCTGTAGTTTTCATTATAATTTTGATCCTTTAACTACCCTACTTATAAATAAAGTGCGACTTTATTTTCTACTCGTGGCATAGAAAATCATTAAATGGCATATAAACTTCATTTTATTGTGACAAAGTACATTGATCGTTACAGAGTAACATTGATCAAACACATACATTATCTTTTTTACGAGCCTGTTCTATAACCTAATTATAATAAATTAAAGCAAATTTTACAGACAGCAGAAACAGTAATTGCTTTAAACACGAAGACAACTATTTTCCTCACGTCAGCTATAAGTTACTTACGTGCCCTAATGGTGACCATGATACCGTCCTCTATTGTAGATCTCTGTTCATCAATGATGCCAACAACTTCATTTGCTCTGCCTATAAGCTCTTCAACCTTCTTTTCCAGCTCAATTGTTGAGTTTTGGACGTGTTCCCGTGCTGCATATATGTCTTGAAGTATATTTGTTCTAAAGGTTTCAAGTGTATCTGTTTCATTTGCGATATGTTTTAGGACTTGTGAATTTAAAGCAAGCAATGTTTTATTGTTTTCTTGTTTTTCCCCCTTAATGTGCATGGCCATATCGGTTTTAATCTCGGAGCTAATATTGCCCAAATATATCAAAATATCAGAGCGCAATTGCCGCCCACTTTCAACTATTGTATTGTTAACCTTTTTTAAAGTAGCTGAAATAGTTTCAGCGCTATCTTGCACATAGTTGCTGACGTTGTTCAATACAGTTCTTAAAGTTACGGATACATTGGAATGCAAGACCGATAGTGTGTTATTAACAAGATCATTCACGTCGATTAACTCTTGTTTTTGTCTCGCAAACGCATGTTGGTACATTTCGAGCGTATGTTTTATATCTTTAATTTCAAGTTGTGTATATGTTTCTTTTCCAGAACTCCCGGCCCTTGAACCGTTACTGTCATTATCAGTACCGGACGTGGCAACAATTGATTCAAGCTTTGAGACTCTTTCAGTTAATGAACCAACATTTCCTTCAATTGTGTTCAATGTCTGAAACGAACAAAAACACCAACAGTTTCAATAAAAGATATGTAACGGGCAATAGAAGCCGAAGTTGAAAACAAACATGCTGTTAGTTGTTAATTACGACAACATATTAAAGATATATTACAAAATCATATGAACTATTTTATCATTAATCATGTGTTTCCTGTCCGGATAACAATTCCAATATACGAGCAATCTGTGTGGCTAGTAACTTGGCAAAGCCTCGTTACCGCGCGTGCTTTGGGTCTAATCATTCAAACTGGACCTGTAACCCATAATTGATGTGTAGATATGAAATTAAAATTTAGCTCATGCATATCGATGAAAAAATATCAAATGTTGGTGAATGATAACTTTATCATTTTAAAATGGCTTGAGTGAAATGAAAACATTTGATTGTTCACACTCTTGCTTGAGAAAAAAAAACTACTTTTTACAAATTTTGGTGATTATTTGGTGAAGTATTTTATTTGTGTTGAAACAAAATATGTATGTTTCAATGCTAACGACATGTTGTTTAAAAATGTACGCATATATATGATCTGACACGAGTTGTCATTTAATACAAGATTTTATTAAATGAGTTCATGAAATTTGTTAGTAAGCGAGCCTCTGGCGAGCTTACTAACAACTTTCATGGACGAGTTTAATAAAATTATTGAATTAAATGACAACGAGTGTCATATCTTTTTTATCACATGCTTAAAACGGTGTTTTTATTACCAATTAAGTTCCACTTTCTGAACCGATTGTTTGACAGCCAAAGTACTCAGAGTAGAATGTCAACGATGCGCCATATAAATAGTTCCAAATTAAAATGACAAAAGTAACTAGCAGTTATCAAGTTTTAAAAGCTGATCAAGCGCTTAACAAGTCACAAATACAAAAGTGTGTAGTAAAATATCCAACAACATGAATAACGAACGATTTTAACCAAAAACCCCAATAAGTACACAATTTGATGACGTCACACTCAGAGTACATGCATTTACGCGGTTTATGTGACCTACATCGGTCTGTCAAGTTTTCTGTGTGCACGGATTTAAAAGTTATTCGCAGTCGCTTTTTACGATGATTTTGCAGCGTTTTCTTGGTGTACATGGCGTTTCACAACATGCAGATGATAACGGCGAAGCCTTACTCTGTACTGCATGGATGTTGCTGTTGAAAAAGTTAATTTCCACCAGGAATGTTTCCAGAGAACATGATGTTCTAGCCGCCATGGGATGTGTAATGAGATGTCTGTGCTGCGGAATTCGTATTTGTGTTTTCGGTAACCGACAGCTGATTAAATTGGCAAGCAAATGACATTGCTTGCATATTGCTTGTGTTGGTCAAGATGGAGATGTTTGGAATGTTCCTGTGGTGTTTGTCACTATTGTGGCTGTATTTGTTGACTGACTGGATATTTCTGTGACTAGTAATCTGCATTATCTGGTTGGCGGAACATTGTTATCAGAAAGTTTGTGTACAAGATGCTTTCTGGCATTATGATTCGTTAGCCATTTCTCTCCCGAAAGTCTTACAGCTTCATTTTTACGGTAAGTATTTGCTGGCATTTAAACCATTTTGTTTATAAACAATGCGTAGGGATATCTAGGTTGCGTGTGATTAGTCTGGCCAATCGAAATGTCTGATAGGTTATCTTACACATGTATAAGATAAAAATATTCGTAATGGGTATATTACACGGAAAACAAGGGTAAGCATGTCATAAATCTTCCTTTACTTACTATTGAAACTTCTTCCACTTATCATTAATGGATGGGACTTTGCTGGGTTCAACATGCAGCAATGATATGACTATGCACGGACATTGTACATTATTAAGAAGCCTATATTTTAACAGTAATTTTGTAATCAGTTCATTTTGCATTTTTGTTAATAATGATTAATTTCGCTAAATGTCAGCGTGAGTCAGCACTTTATCTTAGTCGACCACTCGATGTTTCTCATTTAAATGTGGAAAAATAAAAGCTGTGTTTGTTATTGTCCTAAATACTGACCTTTATTTTAGGTTTGGTTGAAAAGACTTAATTATTATTGAACGTTTGTTAGAACAAATCTCGTTTGTAAAAGAAAACTTTCTTGAAAATGCCACATGCACAGGTGATCGTCAGATAGCTTGACACTAATATATGGCCCTTCAATCCTTTGATATTGTTAAAAATGTAATAATTTGATATTTCAATACAATTCTAAGAGTTTTACATGAAAACAAATCATTAGATATAAAAAGTAAACATGTCCAAAAATTCCCAGAACTGCACTGCCCCAAACATCGTCAAATAATTCCTAAAATGATTAACAACCTCTTAAACATTTTATATTATCAGAAAGGTGAAATACAAAGCTACACACATCACTTTAATGACAGCTAATGCTACAATTCTTACATAATCAGACGATATGCGCAGATTAAACACTGAAAATGCATATTAAGAAACAATGGAAAGGTTCGAGAACTACCAAAAGTCCCCTCTAAAACAACCTCAATATTGACTAACATGCAACATTTTCGCATGCACTACATACAGAAGCTTATACAATTACCCTTACCGCTGTGAATTCGATAATTAAGACGTGTATTAATCCTGAACGAATTTTGGTGTTTTTTTGCGAGAAATCTACTTACACTTTAAATCACATTTGAAAGCCACCTTATTACGTCATTCATGTTATTAAAGCTGATTTCATTGGACAGCAGTGAAACATTCCAAAGCCGTCCAATGAAAACGGTTCTTACATTCAAAGACTAACTGAGTGCGCCGTCAATGTCAAAATTGCAAGATGGAGTGATAAGCTAGAGTCCTCTATCAATATTACTTGACAGCCAAGCAAAACAACATATCGACCTGAAAATCTACAACTGTATAATATATATTTGTAGCTATTAGGTAGAAATGACTGGCTAGCGTCTTCAGACAATATCACAGAACAGATCAGCCAAACGCTATACGAGTAATGACATGGAAACAAGTCTTCAATAACATAATCTATACATACCACTTCAACGTAGGACTGGAAATATTTCATCCTTTTCATCTGACTTTCCAACACGTCCAACCGGTCTGCAAGACAGGTTGTAAGCATCGCCAACAGAACAACGAAACGTAACCTTACCATTCTGAAAACATCAAATTGATAAAAACAGTACTTTTTAACCAAGAAAAATAAAAAAAAAATAACGTGAATGATTCAATATTTAAAATTTACTTTTATAGTCTGGGCAAATAAGACGGAATTATAATGAATGCAATCCATTTTCATTGATGCTTTCCTGAACCGTAAGATTCGGAACTATGAATGGCAGATGATTGTTCTGATTACGTTTAATTTAAATGAGCGAACAACTGTCTAATTACATCTGCTGTATGATAATATCAATAGGATAAAAAGAATTATTTAAACCTTCTCTGTGTTCATCGTTTGCGTACAACAATATAACAATTGGTGTTTATGTGACATTTGGATTTCTTCGGGCAACATGGAATACTAGATTGTCAAATTTGAATGCAGTGTCGGTTAACGCTGTACGTCGTTGAAACCTGGGGGACGTTTCGCTAGGAAAAGCTTGTAATCATCAATATGAGTTTTGTTGGTGCCGAATTGGAACATATAGCGAATCTATGCCAATGCGATTACTTCGTGTTTTTTCATATTAAGTTATACAAAATAAGTCGCCGTTAATATTTTTCTTGCATATCGGATGTGTGTTTACGGTCATGTGACTAGTGCTGGAAAAACCAGACGTACACACCCCCTAAAAGATGAGTCACGCGCAACAACGCGCCGTTTCTCATTTATTTTAATGTATGGTTTATGAAACGTATATTATGCCATTTCAATAAAGCGCAATCAAATATATAAGTATGCATGACTTCTATGACATGAAAAAAATAATGGTAAAAACGCGATTTTTAGAGAAACTATTGTGATTTAAAATTACTGCGCTTCATGACGTCAGTAAACAACGTCGCACGCGCTTTTTGGTGAGCGTTTTCTACGTCAATTGAGTAACAAATTGATAACTCTAGATAAGCAAGAAAAACATTAATCATGTTTTTCCGGTCCGGATAAAAAAAATCCGACCCTCGGGCACGCTGTGCGACAATGCTCGTTTCCGGCTGACGCGCGTCGGGTCGGGTTGCCAAAGATGATTTGAATGATACTAAAATATATTTCAGCCTTGTTGGCGCATCATTAAAAGACCGGAAAAGCATTCTCGTCAATCGTGGAAAATTTAGTGTAGAAATCGCTTTGAATTTATCCAAAATCCTGGCACATTTCCACAAAGTCAGATCAAACGTCCCCGCACGGATGTTAAGACCCTTTTCTCAAAATAGCTAAATAGTAATTCATAATTTTAAATGTGTCAATGTATGAATACTAGCTGCATCTTGCATTGCGTATTTCGCTGGTAAACTTTTAATGTCCTATCACAAAAACATATGTATTATACAGGTTAAGGTGTTGTTGACCAAGGCGTTTGGCTGATAATGGCCCCAGTGAAATATAAATTACCCTCGGGCTAAAGCAATCGGCCAAATAGTCTTTCCATTTGGGAAATTATCAAGTTTAAGCCATGGCCAATTCTATAACCATAGGGATACGCCTAGTAGCACACAACCTACGAAGTCTCTATTTTAAAGCACAAGGCCAAGGCCAAACAAACAGTTAAACGATATGGACACAATATACCAAACAATACAGACAAATCACGCATGCATCATAATAAACAGGGTCGGTCCAGGATTTGACGTTAGGCAGGGCGTTACTAAGGGGCATAACATTTTGATTTGGGCCCCTCCTTTAGAACAGAAACTTAGTTGTTTTAAAGTGTTGGCAGATGGGTTAGTGGGTATCCCCACGCAGAAAAATGGTGCATTTTGGGCCTAGTTTACCACTTTCTTTCTCCTGTATTGGAATAAAAACTTTTAGTGGGAGACCGTAAACTTATCAGCAAATAAACTTCACAAACTCACTCAGAATAGGAAACAGACATCCAACTTTACACACTGAGCAGTCTTCTCTGCTACCTGAGTTGAACGTTGATATTGCTTTCTAACCGGATAATTGTATTTCAGCAGCCAATTGTATAAACACAGGTAAATAATTACCTCGGTAAGTAAAACCACCGGTAAATTCCGTGGTGATATTACCATGGCGGTAAGTATGTTGTATAAAAGAAATTACCAAGGCTATTGAAAAATCAAAAAAAATCTTATAATTGCTTACTAAAAATTATAATACCGAATATTTTTTTTCAAATATGCACTTTGTACTGTATAATATACTATATTATACAGTACAAAGTGCATTATTTAAAAAAAAAAATATTTTTCAATATTTTTTTACATATTCGGTATTATAATTTTTAGTAAGCAATTATAAGATTTTTTTTGATTTTTTAAAAAAATGTTTGAGTTTGAAAATCCGGTGCCAGTGGTTACATGGTAAATATTCAACAAAACAGTACAAAGTAACTTTAAAAGTATTTATAAGCTACTCCCGTGGCTGATCAATAAAACACATGCAACACTTTAAGGGGTAGGTTTATTCTGAATTCAGGGGTGTTTCTCTTTACTTCATAGAAAACGGTCAACGAATACCCAGAAAAATGTGAACATTATTGCAATGATATGCAAGTCATAATGACACAACATATCTGAATAATTTAAAAAACAGATATTAACTGACAAGAAATTATACTTGCTTACACAAATTACAAATATATCTTTGAATAAAATTTAATGGCATCTTCCGTTTTTCTCACGCTGACACCTAAGGAATTTATAGTCAGTTTCAACTTGTCATAGAAATGATGCACTGACTTTCATAGAATTGATTCTCATTAAAGTGGTCAATAATTCATAATTTAATCTAATATGTATGTACCATTTTTCAGTATTCCATGTATTTCTTAATTAAGGCTGTGAGTCCATTATTATATTTTAAACTGAATTATTGCTTAAATTAAAACACTTTTGATTCTTTTAGTGTCAATACAATCACATATTATAAGTGTATTAAGTCTTGATCTTTTCTATATCTCCTATGTGAAATGTCATTTCTTGAAGAATTCCATTTATTAAATGCTGCATCCGACCACTTTGAAAATTCATAAGATTATTAAACTACATGCGACATTTGTATAATATATCAGTTATGCTTATTATTAATGACCAAATGATCTTGAATCTTTTTCTTTGATCTTGTTTGTAGTATATATATATTTGTATGATTATGTTCCTACCAATAGGCTTGCAGTAGTCTCAACTTGGCACTAAAAGTGCAATCATGTATAATTAACTTAATGAAATTATTTTAGTGTCTGCTTATTTATGTCATCATTGTTTCTGTTTAAAATAGAATAAAACATGATCTCTTCAGTTATTGTCAGCACTATTTAATAGTATTTTTGAACTATATAAAAACTAAGCAGTCCCATTGTGGATGTCAAATTTAAGTGTTAAAAGTACTTACTCATATAGTCACCATATTTCCATTTTACAGGAGCATAAAGTCAATATACAAGGAGTGTAACATTTATTTTCATTAAACTATAAATGGTCTTAAATTCAAAATCAAAGTCGATTCTTATGTATATACCAATAACCAGAATCAGCAATGTTAAACAGCATATAATACACTAGCGGCTCCATGAAGTTCATTTTGTGATGTTTTCTTGACGGCACATTTGTCATATAACCTTGGTCCTCCACTGGTAGCAATCTAAAAAAAAAGAAAAAAATATTTTGTAATCATTAAAATTATATGTTGTCTGTGAAAATCAGCTTCATATCTTAAATGGCTGATTAATGAATATTTGGCGCAGATATGAAATTATGCACACTTTTTTTTTTTTTGGGGGGGGGGGGGGGGGGGGGTGACGGCGTTCCCTAGAGGCCAATGTTTCTATAAATTTGAAAGGTAAATTAACAAGAGCGTCGGTAAGAGATGATGTCTTTCACAATAAACAAACAAGTTATTAATATTTTGCTTTCACTAAAATGACAGTATAATGATAATTTACAGAAGAAAAAATCATCTTATTATTACCTCACTGCTCTTGGTGTCTTTAATCATGTGCCTGTTAAATGTTCTAACATCACACTGGCTCTGCAGGCTTTCGCTGATGAAAAGCCTAAAATGATTATTTTTATTCATTATCACAATTATGAAATGGTTGTGTACAATTGAACATAAACATGTTTATCATAGAACTGTATATGTCACAGTACTGGTATAATATATATACATTTTTAAACTCAAAGTAACATACTTGGGTATGTTATCATACCACAGCTGTTGTGTTTGTCAAATATACAGTAAACCTTTATATTATCAATGCACTTTACATTATTTGGTTAGCAACCACCCCATTGTGTACCTCTCTATATAAAAGAAAACTGTAGAAATAGACGATAGACTGAGGTATTTTTCATAGAAAATGACGTCATAGCTGTCATTTATTGTTGAATGTTTACAGGCGGTTCAATTTGATTGTAAATATTTATTTGCAAAATACTCAAAATATGTGCAAAGTGGGATACATTTCAACAAAGTAAGGTCGAGACCAGCAATCAAGTGTTGGTCTCGAACCATTTGCATTTAATTTTGAAAGATTTTGGAATTATTTAAACGCGAAACAAGGTAAATACATTCTTAAACTGAAGATTTCTTGGGTCGCCGTTTTTGCACATGAAACTTGTTCGTTGAAATATTTCCAAAGCATTTATTTGTTTACACAGTGGTTATTGGCGATTTCTTACCTCTGTATTCCTGTCTTCTATTGATATGGATGAAATGGAACAGTTTTCTATTCACGAAGTTTCAATTTGTCTTTAAAATCGACAAAATGAGTTGTGAATCGAGCGCTTGTTTATGTCTGGTCGGCCATCTTGATTCTGGTAACTGAGACGGTAAATCAATTTACCCACCTCTTGGAGGAGGGTAAATATTACCGCGGTAAGTAGCTTGGTAAAATCTTAGTTTTGTTTTATACAATTGCTTACCGCCAATTTACCAGAAAAATTACCACGGGCGGATCCAGGAATCAACGTTAGAGGGGGCGTAGCTTAGGGGCGCAACCTTTTGACATGCACCCCTCCCTCTGAACCGAAAGTGTATGGCATAAACTGTTTGCATATGGATTGGGGGTTAAGCAATCAAGAAAAATTAACAATTTGTAGTTGGAAATGATGCATTATGGGCGTATTTTATTAATTTTTATCTCCTAAATTGACATAAAAAGTAAACTTTGACGATTTTAGAGGGGGCGCGCGCCGGATGCGCCCCCCTCTTAATCCGCTAGTGAATTACCGCCGGTAAAATATTACCCTGGGTAAATCTGTTTATACAATTGGCTGCAGGTGGGTAACTATTTTCTCTCATTTCAATTTTCGTGAAACTGGCACCATGTATGTATTATTAAAGAAACTATAAAGTTATTCGTAATAACGTAAACAATAAAAAAAGTCTCAAACATTTTTATTAGCCGGATACATTGTTATTCTGTATTGGAATATGTCCACACCATTCCCAATAAAAATACAACCTCCCAAGTCATCTGTACCGGGACCATTTTCGTTAATACTACGGTGTTTTCTTAGGTTAAATATCTCCCTAATCCAACTATGAGCAATTAACATAATAAACATGTATTAAATAAAAATAACAAGATAATAGTTTGATGAAGTGTCTCTGAAAAATTGAAAATTCAAGATATTTTCATACATAAAAAATAATTTACAAATATACAAACATACCTTGTCCGCATGGAAATGATTACTCCGCTTTAGTTTTATCCAGCTAAAGATTTGGCACTGTTTCGCAATGTTAAAGCAAGCAGGCATCCGCGTTTCTGATGGCTGGGATACACCACCAGTCTTATATACGCAGCTATTTCGAGCCACATCCCACGTATGTTTTTAAGTGCCATACGTCTTGTACACTGCAGCGGTTTACATAACGTTTATCAACAACAAACCATTTAGCAGTGTAGAAACAAAAAATGTTTCCGAATGTAGAGCAACATAGCTGTAAAGTCATCTCTAAATAAATAACGAAACATTATTAGTATTGTTTAACTGTTTCGATCTCGCAGTTAAATTTATTTTCGTTCTATGATCAATCAGATGCTTTATATCATCAGTTTTACGTTCGAAGTTTAAACCACATTGGTGAATATAGATGAAAAACACATATTATTTTTATGTTAAGGATATTTTCACCTCTTCGAGTAATGCACACATCATAAATGTATCATTGAACTAAGAATTTAGATAAACAAGAAAATATGATTTACTTTTGTAATCAATATTTGTATGGAAATACGACAGAAAGGAGCTCAGTAGCCGAAAGTTTAAACATAAACCCTGTTTAATGGCACAGTGTTAACGCCAAAGACATCGAACACAAAAACAAAAAATCACAAACAAGAAACATGAAACAACAGCACACAACTCCACAAACAACACAGTGCATACATACTATATAAAGAAAAAGTATATGTGTTTATCAAGGATTGTTAGTTACCGCTCAAATCTCATTTCTTGAGTCGTCAGGAAAACTTTATTAGCAAGCATTTTTTTCAGAAAATAGTGTAACGAATGTTAAACCGCATATTGGTTTACAAATGTTTCATATCAACGTACTGCGCATGTGATGTCTTCGAAAGTAGTTTAGTACGGAATTCCGTTGTGGCCATCTCCTGTGGATGTGTCGATCTGAAACGCGATTCTCGATGATAACGCGAGAGTACGGTGATGATAACGCGATAGTATGATGATGATTACGCGATAGTATGATGATGATTACGCGAGAATACGGTGATGATTACGCGAGAATACGGTGATGATTACGCGACAGTACGGTGATGATTACGCGAGAGTACGGTGATGATTACGCGACAGTACGGTGATAATAACGCGACAGTACGGTGATGATTACGCAAGAGTACGGTTATGATAACGCGAGAATACGATAATGATTAAGCGACAGTACGATGATGATTACGCGAGCGTATTATGATGAATACGCGAGAGTACGGTGATGATTACGCGACAGTACGGTGATAATAACGCGACAGTACGGTGATGATTACGCAAGAGTACGGTTATGATAACGCGAGAATACGGTAATGATTAAGCGACAGTACGATGATGATTACGCGAGCGTATTATGATGAATACGCGAGAGTACGGTGATGATTACGCGATGGTATGATGATGATAACGTGCCAGTATAAAAAGATATCTATCACATCCCTTGGGGCTCATTCACGCTAAATATATGCTTTAACACCAGCTGGCAAACGATTAAGATATTAAATGGAAATGGTATATTAAGAGACCCAACTAAATCCAATGATTTCCACCATGTGGGTGGAATTAGATTGTATTTCCATCTTTGAAACACCAAATGGTGTAAACATGTGCATATGACTACTTAAAGTAGCAAATCGCATATAACACTCGGGCAAAACTTGATTTACGTTTTTAACATTTACTAGATAAGTAGGCGTGAGCAAGTTCCTCAGCAAGAACAGTTGTACAGCGATATAAACTTGAATAGGTTTAACTTGTTCAAATTCATGCTCTCATTGTTAACATGTATCACAACGTGTGTCCTACCTACAGTTATAAAATTAACGCACGCTTATTCTGATTCTGTATCGAACGAAAACTACAAAAACTTCCACGCCAGACAAGAAGGTGTTAATACTTAGAAAAATGACCGTATAGTGCCCATGTTAAGTGCACAAGCTGTCAAAAAGAAGAAAACATATGCAAAAACTCAATATAAAATAGCTTAAATAGGTAAAAGAATGGTGTCTAAAACACAGTTTCAAGTCACGCAATTTTCTATTTTCACTTTGTAATCAAGCAACCTGTCAGTTTATACATTCAATAACTTTTTCGTTAAGGTCTCTAGAAACATTGGTTGAAAAACTGAGAAATACTTATACCTCTGGCCACCTGGTAGACATTTGTATATGGTGATAAAAGTGATACTAACTTACTTATCAGGTCAAAATATCCTACATACAATGTAACAGGACAAAAACAAAGGCAGACCACTTAAAAAGATTCATACAAAAGGACAAAAATCGGATACCTCTTAACAAGATACAAAGAGTGTTACAATAACAACAAAGGTCTACTATTAGACAAAATACATACAATGTGACAAGAAAAGGAAACGCACAACGCACATATCAAATAATGATTACTAGGTGAAAGAAATTTCTTCATCAGCTATGCATGTTTGTTTTTTTGAGAACATCTCTGTTAGCATGAAATGATTTAATTTGTTATTTCACATGCAGCAGAATAATATTTAAAACAAAATGAGTTATAAAATGAAGTATAATCATTAGGGTTGAATAAGTCAGTATTGGCCTCGTTAGGGATTCATAATTTTAGATATAAACGGATGAATAATAAGAAAGGCGTCACATTTATTCTTTCATTCAGCATGAGTGGTATAATTAGTGTTATTAGTGTAATTATTTATGTGGCCGTTACCAATGAATTTGTCTACAAAATCAAATGCCGCATAGTGCCGCGATGAACTTAATGTTTAGACTGTAGTGAATGTTTATGTGTTGAAAGTCAAAGTATACCACTTTATAACACTCAGAGAGAATAAAACATACATATTTCAAAGATTAACTAGTTTTGTTGGAACATGCATTCCTTGAAACAGTGCAAATCTTCAAAGTGAGTGAATTTTCTTGGGAAAAACACGTCATCTCATTTATTGTTTAAATCAATTGGTTTGAATTGAATGTTAAAGAACTGTATGGTTGTCATATACTTGAAATGCTTGAAATGGCAATTTTCAAATTCGAATTGGTGTCTGTTTGGTTTGAAATGTATTGGGAAATTAATTATTAATTAGTATTGTGTAACCTAAAAGCCAACAATTCTAGATTAGTTTAAGGTGTACATACTTATAACCATACACTTTTTGTTGAACTTTGGATTTCATTCTATAATAACCGCGATGTTCTGTGTACTTTAGTGCCTCACATTTACTTTGGATGAAGTGCTGAACCAACCGCAGAACTATTTGACATACCGAAATACTTTTTTAGATAAACATTTTTACGTTTATATATCATAATAAATTTTGCAAAACAAAACCTTATTTTTGCTCATTATACTTTATTCAATTGATTCTAGACCATTGCCATACTTTATTCAAAAGTTCCACCGTCAATTCGACACTTAAGACTATCGTTAATCCAGGGGACCGGGGATAAATTATTGGGGCAGTAATCATGCATTAACCGTTGACATACAAGGTGAATCAATAGAGGTTTGGATGATTGTAATTTGGAAGAATCCCTCTCAAGAATGTATGAAGTTCGCTTTTCTACAGAATTGTCTCGGTACATATAGGTATCTGTATTAATAATATATTTTGACATGTATAAGTACATGTTTTTTTATAAAGATACTACGTATATCTAAGATAACTATTGCATTAAACATTATTACTCGGCGTATAGCAGATTTGATATCGTCTGAGGTTTGTTCATTTTATTTGCCTCTTCGTAGTAATGAAGAAAAACATTTGTGTTGATTATTTTTAAAGGTTTTGTTTTCTTCTTAATTATAATAAAATAAAATGCTTTTTGCTCTTTCTGATGTTGCTGGAGATAAATATAGCTAAAACTTACGCAGTTTAAGGCATAAGCTTATTAAAAAACATTTACTTACACATTTAGCAAAGCATTTGTTATAAGTCATACACGTTTTACATGAATTGAGTATTAATGTCATTTTTATAGGAAAAAAATATCTGTTATTATTTATGTTTTTGATAAATTATTGTAATGTGGCATATTTCCCACCAACACACCAATTCACGAGAACGAATTTAATAAAATGACACCTCTGTGGTAACAATTTATTTGCAATAAATAACATCACGGTAACTATAAGTCTAACATTAATAATATTAATTTGAATAATTTTAGAGAGCACTATTATGAACGTTTGTTATCAGTTAAATCATTTTTACGTTCTTACACGTTTCTGTCCCATATGATTTTCTGCTCTTTTCAGAAAAAGCTAAATACCGTGTACTTTTGCTGTTTTCGTTTCTTCTAAACCTATGGCATTGTGTAGACCTGATGATTCGTTGTATATTTGTTTTTCTCAAAACTATTGGAGTAAAAGTACCGTCACAATTTGAAGAGTCCGCCTTGTTTTGGGAACTTGAGCTTGATCTGGAAGTTTTCAAGGATGTAAGCTGCTTTTTCTGGTCATGATGTCCATTTTGGTGATATCTCCTATTCCTGTTTGTGATTTGTCGAATACGTACACTTGGACTGTAGCCATAGCAATAAGGTCTTCGTGATATCAAACGCAAAGGAATGTCCTGTTGCTTCAATGTTTGGCCATTGTTAAAATTTGTTTCCGTTTTAGTAACGAAATCAAGCCCAAATCGCTCACAGAAACATATCAGGCGCACAAAAACACGTCTGAATTTTGTACTCATAACTGAATAAAGAATGAAATTAATAGACGCGTTGATAAGTATTAACATATTCACAATGTTTCCGGCGATTATGAGGTTGTTTGCATCGCACGCAGTAAGATGCCTATCCTTATATTCCAGGTAGGTCAAATAAAGAAGCAATGCTGCGTTTGGAGACTGACACAGTAAAAACACTATAACTACACCAATGAGCATGATTGTTATTCTATTCTGTATCGTTTGTTGACGAGCATTTTGCCGGTATGATGAACATGTTTGGGTCATGCGTTTCCTTTTCTTCCTAGCTGAATATACTGTTTTTACTAAGATTCCGTTAAAGGTTGACAATAAAATGAAAGGCAGAAGCGTGAAAGTAAATACTAAATAGTGATAATATACTATTTTATAAGCACCGGTATTGGCGAAATCAGTTTCAATATTTCTCAGCAAAACTGTACTGTTTTTCTCAATATTTACAGTTTTCACTTCGAAAAATTCTGGAAATGTGCTCACAACTGCAAAAATAACAACACTCGATGTAATGATCTTTGCCCTTTGTGGTGTACATATTACTCTACCCTTCATCGGATAACACACAGCAATCAGGCGTTCTAGGGAAAATGTTACAGTAAGACATACGGAAACGTTGCTACATATGTCTGTCAATGTTCTTGCGTATGGATACCAGTAAGTATAGACTGCCAAACAATTTACAGCAGCGAAATGTTTCAAACTCAATTGAAAACTAAACATCAGGTATGAAATATCGAAAATGGCAAGCGCGGCAAGATAGCAATTGGTAGAAGACACCATTGACTTGTTTGTAAGAACAATAATACAGAGAAGGTTTCCAACAAATCCAATAGATGTTATTAAAGGCACTAGAATCTTTTGAACGATAAATCGTGTAATCTCGAGTGAATAGTCGTTGTCACACGGAGTATCAAAGAAGTCACTTGCGGTGTCGTTCAACATTTCTACGTTAACGCTTGTATTTACAGAAGAGAACATGGCGTGTACTGCATGTAGGGAGGGATCGTCATTTTGAAGCCAATATTAATGTTGACTCTCAGTAGTATTTCGAAGCCTTTATTGGAATCATCTCGCTTCAATTGAGCAGTAGGTCAACATCTGAAAAGCAAACGATAAACGAATGTCGTTCGTTCAGACTTTATATGATATTTATGCAATAAATGTTATCCATTGTCATGGTCAAAACTATGATAAAAAAAATAATTTGCACCAGTCGATAATCTTTAATAACGAAACCAGGAAATGGTTTGTTGTACGTTGTCATAAAATAAGCAAAAGTAAAATACACGACATTAATTTATAAAAGTTAATTTCAGGGCAATGCATTTCTTGCGAATAATATTGCAAAAAACGATTTTGAAGATAATTAGTAAATGTTTATTATAATGGAGCTCACAGACTGATACTATCGGAGAATGTATCGTTCATGTTATTCATCCAAATTGCATCTCGATGTGTATCACTTTTTATGGCAATAGTTTATAGCACTATCGTTTATACCTCATAAAAGGTCTATTATTGTAAACTATTCTGATAAGTTTTGTTTATAGTAGAACATATCTTGCCTTTTATTAGACACTTATTTTTTAATATTTTTTAAAATGATGACACCGTATAGCTGGTTTGTTGAAAGTAGCAACATAACAATGTAAACTAACCCCATTTCAATACTTGCATATGCTTATATGATACAGGCAATAACTTTCTCTATAAAGAGCTTTAGTTTTAGTTTTAGTAATTATTTGTTGTAAGTATTTGAAAGGCCTAACGAAATATAATTGTTTCTGTACATCTTTTCTTTACGTCAAACGATTTTCATTACTTCAGAATAACCCGTATTTGAGATTTAATTTCCGGAGAATATTAAGATAAAAGCTACCTAGCATTTGAACAAAAAACGATGACGTACAAACTGTATCTTCAACTCAAATTGCATTCGTTCTTTGTTTCTAGATCATATGAACACAAATAAAACCATTAACAACTTAATATATACATTTCCCTTCGTGCCGTGCCTGTTCGAGATATACGTATTGATAATTTGAGAAAGTATTAACTGTTAATTGTAATGGTAATGAGTAAAAACACCTTTGAATTAAGTCAGACAATCGCGATTCGGAGCACTATCCGCTTACAAATGAAGTCTTATCTGACCAAGTCTTAAAAAAGTATATACGTCAATTCCAATTAATAATGTGGATTATTTCTAACAAGTTGGTTGGTATTTACGTACAAATCAGCTAGTTCGAAAGTGGAAACTTTTTACATATTTGGTGATCTTAAAGCAATGTTGAACTAAATGTGTGATAAGTGTTTTTTTTATTTAAAAAAAGCGCGCCAATTGTTTTGTAAACTTAGGAAATGACGTCGTTGAAATTGTATTCCTTGACCAGCTATGTGCGCGCTGAAGATTGATTTGGATGTGAAAACGGGCTAACATTTCAAAACAGTGAAATAAAAATTTCAGTTTACATATGAGTCTCCAGCGGAAAGCATATACTAATAAAAATTGTTGTCGTACTTTCGTTCATAAGACGGTTAAAGTTTGATTCTTTATTTAGCCCACAAAAGCATTTGGGAGGAACAATTCCACAAACAAATTCAAAAAGGAGTTTTAAATGAGATGCAAACGATAAAATGATTAAACATATAAACAGCAAATCACTTAAAGAATAAATATGCCAGTATTGCGCTTAATCGGTGTATGCCAACATTTGGTAATGCAGCCCAAAAAACGAGTATATGAGCACAAAACAAAACAAAATAATATGAAATTGAAGTACAATTCTCAAATATTTATTATTAATTTCATCATGAATCAAAATAAAGCTTCCAAGCCAACTTGACGTAGTATTAATTCGCCTCTTTGAACAGCGGCGGCGTTTTACCGCGATAAAAACATCATTAGTGTCGTTATTTAAATATCTGATACATTTCGAAGTCGCAATTTCAATGAGAAGATAGAGTCAACTAAAAAGAAAAAACTTTAATCTAAAGGAATCGCAATAGGAAAGTACAATAATGATTATCGCTATCATTGTTATAAAAATGTTAACAAAATGTCGAATTAATATCTAATTTACAACACAAGATATACCTGTTGTAATAGCAATGTGGTCATTCATTGTGTTTCCACATTTCAAGTTCTGATGGTAAAAAATAAAACATTTGGAATATATGTTATATTTTATATATCTCTTGTCGCATTATTCCTAAACTTGACAGTCACAGCTGACACTATCTGATACAAACAAGGTTAATCAACATTTATTTCTGAGTGACACTGAAAAGAAACAAATCACGTCTTTTCCTCCATGAGACATGCGCGCTTCTGCGTGTAAAATCCGACTTCAGTAACAAGAAAAATGCCATCCTGTAGAATGGCGAAAGAAGTGTCAGCGATTCCAGCAAAGCGGACTTTTATTATCTTTCCGATGCATGCGTCGGTTCAGAGCTTTTCGAAGAACGATGTTTAAATTCCAATACTTTCGCTGTGTTTGAATAACAGTGGCTTCACCATATCGGCACAGTCAAATAGTGGCACGTGCTATACTGCCTTGTCGCAAAGAACTGTAAAGGCCTGGCTAGTTTTAGCCATGATCGTTGTTGATGTATTATGCCCTTTTTGTCGCAATGTTTTTTTTATAGACTAAATTAGTTTTATTATCTTTTATTCTGCCACTTGCATACAAATCGGCCCAATAACAAGGTGCCGTGTTAATTTTAGTTTATTAGGATAGTATACCACGTGATGTTTATCTACAGTCAGTTGGTCATGTGTCCGCGAAAACAGACTTTTTATATTCTGAAATATCAGAGGAAAACCACAAATAATGTTTCATTATCTAATCAATAGTCCGCCAATAACCGACCTCAACAATCACTCGCCCATAAGGTCCCATGACACTTGCAAAACAATCGACCAGAATATCTACATGTGATGTGAAAATCTTACCCCACCCGCAAATGCCAGAAACTGTGCAGCATTCAACGATAGTTAATTCCATTTCTTTGGTTAATGACAAAATCTCACTTAAAATAGTTGGACAGTTTTGAGAACTATTTTTGGGGCGAATTAAACATTGATACCGAGTGTGCTGACGTCAACAGGGAAAAAAACAGTTGCCCCCCCCCCCCTTATTTTTAAAGATACTTAATAATTTTAAGGTTATTTGAAGTGTTTAAAAAAGTAACAGGATAAATATAATACTAGGTTAGTGCCGTGGATGGAGAAAGTTTATCTGGCTCGGCTGCGGAATTTATCAATTCCTCCGCCTTCCCAGATAAACTTCCTCCATCTACGGCATGACCTAGTATTCTCTATGTCGATGGTAATCGCCTTTGAACTAGTTATTTATTCCCTTCGACTGCACAACTGACTGTATAAATCTACCGTTGTCATTTAAATTGTATGTATACATCGAATGCAACAGAAGTACGGTGAATACTTACGTACTACTCGCGATATGTGGGGGGAAATATAAATTTGCTTTGAAAATAAACTTTAACCATATTGCTAAATTGTTGAACCATAAATTGCCATTTTCTTATCATTAAAAACAGATAGTATACTGTTATGGTCATCATACACGGGATTCAACGTGCGCGAACTATAGTACATCCTGGCCTTGATGTTTCTCACTATGTGACTTTGTGTTATTATATAAATGATAATATTTTGTGTAATTAAAAGTTAAGGATCAAACGTCTTTTTTGTATTCGTGAAACAAGCAGACCGCTGAAATACCAATGTTAGAAAAATATATATATATCATGATCTTATGGAAAATCCAACACTTCACTGTAGTTTTCTACAATAAACTAAGAGAGTCATTCTAGTATTATATATATAACTCATCAACATATTTAATTAGATTAGGATGATTTGAGGGTTACGCTTGGAAGGTTTTTCGCAATCATAAAGTTCCATGAAATATTCTCTTAGTCCATGCGATAAATTGATATGTAACATGCTGTATTAGTGTCTATTTTAACGTTATTATGCCTTTGAACGCATATAACTATAGATCGAATACGTCAATTAATATAGCATTGCCATATGGTATCAAAATAGTGTACATATAGTCGAGCCCCGTTGGCTCGAACTGGATTGGTTCGAGTACTGCGTTGGCTAAAACAGGAGGTAAAGGACAAATTTCTCTATATAGAGGGCAAGCATTCCCGCTTGGCTCGAAATTTCCGAAGCTCTAGGTATTTTCGCCGGTCCCTCGGAGTTCGAGCCAACGGGTTTAGACTGTATATGAATAAAGATTATATTGTTTTGTATGTAGACAGACGTATCACAGTTGTGTCGGAGCTTCAGATACCAATCGATTGCCATACAGCAACTAATTACCAACAACCATTAACAATAAACATCTCTAATTGATACCTGTCTATGGATTCTATGGAGTCTGTTTGCATCAGGTACAGCAAGTCTCACAATAATTGTTTCATACCTAGGATTTTGAAAACACGTCGATAAAATGGCCCCTGGTCTTACTTGCTTAACAACTTTGAAAGTAGAATAGTGCTAACGATTGTAGTAAAGAAATGTTTAATAATATTGTACGCACAACAAATAAATTTCGGGTTTCAGAATGATATCTCGTCTAGGATGCAGTTTTTAAAAAGCATGTGTTGATGTTCGTCATGATTAATGCAAGTTCGTCTTGAATATATGAGTTCAGCTGTTTGGTGACCCATTGTTGGTTGGCTATGAATTGAACAAGTTTTATCTGCTAAACAGGAGATTGTTAAACTTATCAAAAATGTTTTAGACCTACAAGGATTGCAAAATAGTTGAGTTTGGATAGTTTTGAAATAAAATGCTTATATGCAAAATGTAAATCACCTGATGGTGTTTTATTGTTATGTAGGTGATTCATTTTACATAATTTTATAGGTAATCAGCTAACAAATACGTTTAAAAGATATAACAATTTTATCGGTTCACTAGGCATCATTTTCAGGAATAACAACACTTATGAAAATTATGATGTTTCCTATCATACAGAAAAAGCTCATCAACCATACATGCTGTTGTTGTTTTTTTCTTTATGTGGCTGTCAACATATCTGGCAAACATATGATACCTGGTTTAGACATGAATATGAGAATTGAATTAGTGGATACTTCTGCCAATCACGACCAATAATTATTATGAAAAGACATAAGTGATATGAAAACCGTATACATCATATTGCAAAATAACCCATCTTTTTGCGAGATAATTCACTTTTAGCATTTTATTGTTGCTATTTGGATAAGTAGTCATTTTCGTATTTGAAAAACATGAAGAATGGCCAATTACAAGATGTTCGACTAAGGCATAAGGGATTCCACTACCGGGAGAATGTATCTTAGATGATGGCTGCTGCATCATGTTTTTTAAGTTTTCCGACTGTCACTGCAGAACAATCAGTATCTCTTATTATCAGGTTTTTAATAGCCAACGAAGGCTAAATCAATGACTGGAAGTTTTCAATTTTTAAATACATATAAAATGTCAACAGTCATCATATAATACAGAATTTTGGTCAAAGGGTTCAGTAAATGTGTTACCTAGTGAGCTATTGATGAGTTGAATAAACAACTCGCCATCTTTTTCCACAGCTGTCCAAATAATCAACCCAGCATTTGCTTGAGCAAGTACACAAGTTACCTCCCTTCTATGCATATAAGACTTAAAAGGAGTGTGACATAAATCCGTTGGATTTTATTTTCATTGGATAAATCCATGCAACAGAGGATGCATATCAGGCAAAAGACGAATGTTTGACAACTGTAGGCAAACAGTAGTCCCATAAATCCGAGCGTATTACGTATTACGTTTAAATAATATTTATTTCGATATAAAATTTACAGTTAGTTAAGTTCAACACATTTGAGCATAGTCAACGTTAACAAAGAGCAAATATGTAATGCATTGAAACAAAGAACATGTAAATTATGCAGAAAACAATAGTGTTAACAGTATTGAGAAGAAAACATTAAGGCCTATACTATTTCTCGCTTCTGTAAGTCTTTTACGTTGCTTAGGCTGGTGCGCAAGTTGCGGTGACTCGAATAAATATAATCTTATAGTCGTATTGTGTAAACTATGGTATGTAAGAATCAAGTTGTTTTAGTCTGTAATTCGTTAGTTATAAGAATGAAAGGATAAAGGTAGAAGAAAGGGAAGGTGAAATGAGGGCGGTACAGGCACTGGTCAGATAAGGGATCGGGGTAAGGTTTGTTAGTAGCGTATTACCCTTACCAGGTAAACCTATCTTCAATGGGTGAAATAACGGGATATCCAGGTCCGTTTTCGGAGTCCACTCATGCTTTCACGCAATAGTAGACTGATCGAAAATCATTATATTGAAAATAATCCAATCAAAACTGGCCATGGTTTACGTAAAAGGTGGCCTAAACATTGAAAGTTTAATTTCTTACTGGTTGGCACCCACTTAAAGCACAAAATGCTTTTGAAAGATTGCAAGTTAAATCCTTACAGTATATTACCAATGTAAATGTTAAGAAATAAATGAAAAGTTATGTAATAGATATACGAAGCCCCGACTTTTACTCGCCATATCAAATCCTGGTTGACAGGAATTTAAGAAGAATTTGAGAATATAAAACGCATTGCGCCTGGGATGCATTACAAGAGTCATAAAACAAAGGTTTTTCCCCCTATGATAACAATTTACTTTAACTTATATTTCCATATTTAAAGTACATAAGTATAGATTTTGTAAAAAAAAACACGTTTAAATCATGCTGGGTCATCCATCAAATATGTGGTTTAGTACTTTCTCTTGAATGTGACATGAAATAACATAATTAGGCTCGCTGCACAGAGCGAGCCTTTTTTAGTGATTGGGTTATGAGATCGCACTGGAGACGGAAATGAATGATTTTAGCCTTTCGATTGTAAGTGTATGCACAGAAAAGTGTTGTTGAATATTTAGAATTAGAGAATGATATTATTTTGACTACTGTTGGAGTGATTTCTATTTATCTTTTTTTTATTTACCTAATTGGCAAAAAGTGTAACGAAATAATGTAATTTGTCTATTTCGGGGCGTATAAACAAGAGCCCTGAGGTCAATAACTCCTTTCAATTCTTGAGCATGCGCAAAGTAATTCTACGCATGCGGTGCGGGGTGATACAGAAATCCAGTGGATTTCGTGAAATCGCTCAAAACGTGAAATCCATTATTAACTCATTTAATCTAATTAATAAATTATTTTTGTTGTATTTATTTTGGAAAGTGCCCCATGAAGGGTAAATGTTTCCAATTTTATTAAAATTGTCAAAATATGAAGAAGTTAGAGCAATTGTTCGATTTTTTTTTCGAAAATAGATAGGAAATCAGGGTAAAATCCAGATTTCGAAAAGTGAAATCCACTCATAATTCATTTATTTTAATTAATAATTTTACTTTTTTGTAAATATTTTGGAAAGTGCCTCTTAAAGGGTTTATATTTCAAATTTTATTGAAATTGTTAAAAAAATAAAGAAGTTGGAGCAATTTTAACTCATTTATTTCAATTAATATTTTTTTTATTTTTTTGTATATATATTGGAAAGTGCCTCATAAAAAATTTATATTTCAAATTTTATCGAAGATGGTCAAAATATGAAGAAGTTAGAGCAATTTACACAGGTGCAAATCACTTCTTACGGCTATATATTGACATTGCAACTTTTGCAAACCGTAGTATTTGAACTTTCGCTTTTTGTTTACAAATACTTCCCACAGGTGCAAATCACCAAATTTTTCAAGTATATGAACGTTCGTTAATACTCTGCATAAGTGCAAATCCCTCATAATGGCTATTGACCCAACCACTTTTGCACAACTTTATATTTGAAGTTTCGATTTTTGCTAACAAATACTTTGCACAGGAGCTAATCACTCTTTAAATAATGGCCATTGACACACCAACTTTTGCTCATTTTAGTATTTTAACTTTCGAACATGTTGAACAAACTTTGAACAGGTGCATTTTAATCTACTTTATCAACTATTGACACAACAACTATTTCACTCCTCATATTTAAACTTTCTGCATGTTGACACCAATATTAACACGATGTCCACATTAATACACAGATTGCTTTTAAATACATGTTATTTAATGGACATTATTTTAACTTTGTATGTGTGAATTTAAACACAATCAGTAAATATGTAGCTAACTATATACAATTATGTTTTATTTCTTTTTGTAAAAATGCAGTATCATTATAAAGATCATTTGAAATGTTAATTTGATATACATGCTATTGTTGCTGATTGCTTAATATTGATCACCAGTAAAATTTTGCCAAATTATTGTCCAGTCTTGACAGTTAAAGGCAGCAGTTCAATTTACATGTTGTTAACTGATAATTTGGCCACACTTATACTTTTATAATATCTGACGGTTGAAGGCCGCAGTTAGATTTACATGCTGCTGTTATCTACTTTTCAGTATTGATATTTTAAAGTAATTTGACCAAACTGTTGTATTATCACTGACGGTTGAAGGCCGCAGTTTGATTTACATGCTATTGTTAACTATTCTTCAGTATTGATCTCACACAGTTATTTGGCCACACTGTTGTATAATGTCTGACGGTTGAAGGCCGCAGTTTGATTTACATGCTGTTGTTAACTACGTTGCAGTATTGATCTCTTACAGTAATTTGGCCAAACTGTTGTATAATGTCTGACCCTTGAAGGCCGCTGTTTAAAAAGCATGCTGTTGTTAACTACTCTTCAGTATTGATATCTTACAGTAATTTGGCCAAACTGTTGTATAATCTCTGACCGTTGAAGGCCGCAGTTTGATTTACATGCTGTTGTTAATTACTCTTCAGTATTGATCTCCCACAGTAATTTGGCCACACTTATACTTGTATAATGTCTGACAGTTGAAGGCCGCAGTTTGATTTTTATGCCGTTGTTAACTACTTTTCAGTATTGATATTTTACAGTAATTAGGCCAAACTGTTGTATTATCTCTGACAGTTGAAGGCCGCAGTTTCATTTACATGCTATTGTTAACTACTTTTCAGTATTGATCTCTTACAATTATTTGGCCAAACTGTTGTATAATGTCTGACGGTTGAAGGCCGCAGTTTGATTTGCATGCTGTTGTTAACTGCTTTTCAGTATTGATCTCCAACAGCAATTTGGCCAAACTGTTGTATAATCTCTGACCGTTGAAGGACGCAGTTTGATTTACATGTTCATTTCATAAAACTGTTCCTACAAATTGTTCTTTGAAAGCATTCATTTGTATGTTAATGTTATTCACATAAAAAATACCAACATTTGTTTTGCATTTCTTTTTAAAATTTTGAAATCATCTATTTGTATGTTGTTGCTAAAATTCTTCATCTTAAAAACAAATGTACTTTAATCTTTATTTCTCAAAACGAATACTGCCTTTTGTATTGGACTCTTCTAAAGACTGCTTCACTGTGTTGTGCTTTGTTGTATATAAGTATGTATATATGTTAACATCCATTTATCCCATTTCACACTATTCATTTGAAGGGACTGTACACCAGATTGGCACCAAAAAAGGTGTTTTATTTTGTAACAAATCGCAGGACAATTATTTAACAGAAGGTGTTACGCTTTGATATCATAATTGTAAAAAAGATACCAAAATGTAAAAAAAAAATTGCAGTCAAGCGTCGAACCCACTGAGCTTAGTCAAAATAATTGTACGTGGACGGATTTTTTTTTACGATTTTTGATATGGCAAATCCTTCATGTAAAGATTGTTTGGTACCTGAAGTGGGTAGATGTTCCGATCGGGATTCCGGGTTAAATAAAGCATATTGCGTCCATAAAATATCATAAAAACAAGAAATATTTCTAGATAATGTTATTTTATATTAGTCCGTACACAAAACATAAATATCCAACGAATAATTATGAGTTTGATGGGGTTTTCTTCATTTCATTCTGTCAAAACATAACGCAAGGCTGCAGTTCACAGTTTTACAACAATCGGAGCACTTCGGTCATGGCCGTTTCAATGTATATTACTCAAATATGTCTTAAAGTAAAATAAAGCTTGAAAGATGTCCTGCATTATTTGAATACGATATGTGAACTCATCCATTTTTGCATTGTATATATGTTATAAAACCAACCTAGGCTGATTAAAATTTCCATGTGTCAGTACTGAAACCGCCCATTTTACAAAACACTATCTGTACATTGCTAGGGATCGTTTTAGAGCGAGCCTTTTTTGCTGTCTCCTACAACAATTTTGTACTTGTAAGTAAAGTGATACGGAAGTCGTTTGTGACGGGAAAGGAATGGATATATCAGAGAAGGAATTGGGGTAATGTGTTCATTATTCGGACGTGTGCTCATGGAGCACGTACTAAAATACCGTTGTTTTGCTATTTCATTGAGTACTGTATATCGAATGACAAGCTTCACACTATTAATACTTATATGAAAAACTACAGAAACAAGCTCAGTAGCAAAAAGTTTAAACATAAACCCGGTTTACTGACACAGGGTAAACGCCAAAGACGTAGTAAGTATAAACAAACATCGCGTATCAATGTTTTCCTTGTAGATGTGAAGTGAGTTTGATTTTAAAAACCAGAAAATGAATTCTATAATACAACAATTGTTTTACTTAATTGCATTAACATCACAACTCGAAAACATGTTTTATTTTGCTCAATATGCCGCCAGAGAAATATTTATATTAACTGAAATGCCCACTTTGTGAGCATGATGAGAGACAGCCACTGTATTGTTAATATATAGGAAGCTCTTTGTATAATATATCGTTCTCCGCGACATTAAAACAGGAAGTTTCAAATGCATCTGAGAAATTGAATTTGTCTGTCCTTTTAAAAATACCCATTTACCACGTCTGCGCCTTATAAGGTTTCAGAAACAATTTTGCAGATTCAGTTGAAGTGAGCCGATGTGATAAATAACAAATGACCTAGCATTTGAATACATTGGTGGTTCTCTGTCTTCTGGACATTTTCTACGAACATAATAAGAAATCAAAGCCCGCTTATATTTTTATTTTTAAAAACACACTTTTTTCTCGTGAACTATTATTCCTTTTTATATATTACGGCAAAACAGAGATGTTTTTGTTGTTGTCACCTAAAGCATAACTTGTGAAGCATTCATACCTTCAAACGGGTTGGCCATTTACTGTGTTTCAGAGTGCTATATGAAAAGGTTTATATACCATGGCAATCCGTATGATTTGTCATAGTAAAACACAAACTCACGCGCACGCACGCACGCACGCACGCACGCACACACACACACACACATACTTGCAAGCACCGCCAAATGAGGACACGCAACATTTCACATCCAAATGAGGACACCATTTTCCAGGGTGTCATTTCGAAAAATAATTACGTCAATGTTTTAAACGGACTTAAAGCTATCTGGGTAGAGGTTTAAATACGTAAACATTTTATAACAAACCACCGCCAACCAGGGACATTGACACACCCAAAAAATGCGAACGAAACACCTCCAACCAAGGACATTCTGCCTCCGACCTCCAAATGAGGACAATTTATTACCAGGCAAATTTGAAGAAAAAAACAAAGCGGTTGTTCGGTAAACGTTATACGTCAACCTGTTCGTTGTGTGATTTGACTGTAAACCCTCATTTAAGAAAAAAAATATACTCGGACAACGAAGAACCCAACGGGGGTCACACCGACCTCATTGGTTCATTTGTTTAACATTCTGCATGGCGTTTTTTAACAGATTCCGTCTGTCATTCTTAAATGTTTGCTTCCTTGATCCACATATATCCCTCGATATTCTTTGTTTACGACAAATAACAACTTCTAAATCTCAGAATCTGTCCAGGATGCACATTATCAAGTATGTTCATTCTAGATGGGCCTTCGATTTCGATTTCATTATTCTGTCAAAGTCGACATTGTTTCTCCGTTGTGTTTTTTTCACTGGTCCATGGGACTCGTTTCGTGGCCGTTGGAGCGCTAGATGGCAGAGTTGGTGTCATGGACGTTGAAACACAGGCTCGCGGCCTTGGAGTCATGGTAGTTCCGGCGCTGGGTCGCGTGACGAGATACGTAGTCGTTTGAGCGCTAGGTTGCGGGGTTAGAGTCAGAGTAGTTACAGCGCTGGGTTGTTTGATGAGAGACGTGGTCATTAGAGCGCTAGGTCGCGGGATAGGAGTCAATGTCGTTGAAACCATCGGCTTGTGATGAGACACGTTTTCGTTAGAGCGCTAGGTCGCGGGAATGAAGTCATGGTTGTTGAAACGCTGAGTCGTGTGATGATAGACGTGGTCGTTAGAGCGCTAGGTCGAAGGAAAGGAGTCATGGTCGTTGAAATGATGGGTCGTGCATTGAGAGACGTGGTCGTTAGAGCGCTAGGTCGCGGGAATGGAGTCATGGTTGTTGAAACGCTGAGTCGTGTGATGAGAGACGTGACCGTTAGAGCGCTAGGTCGAAGGAAAGGAGTCATGGTCGTTGAAATGCTGGGTCGTGCATTGAGAGACGTGGTCGTTAGAGCGCTATGTCGCGGCAATGGAGTCATGGTCGTTGAAACGCTGGGTCGTGCATTTAGAGACGTGGTCGTTGGAGCGCTAGGTCGCGGGAATGGAGTCATGGTTGTTGAAACGCTGAGTCGTGCATTGAGAGACGTGGTCGTTAGAGCGCTAGGTCGCGGGAATGGAGTCATGGTCGTTGAAACGCTGGGTCGTGCATTTAGAGACGTGGTCGTTGGAGCGCTAGGACACTGGAATGGAGTCATGGTTGTTGAAACGCTGGGTCGTGTGATGGGAGACGTGGTCGTTAGAGCGCTAGGTTGCGAAATTTGAGTCATGGTCGTTGAAACACTGGATCGTGTAATGAGAGACGTGGTCGTTGGAGCGCTAGGACGTGAGAATGGAGTCATGGTCGTTGAAATGCTGGGTCGTGTGAAGAGAGACATTGTCTTTAAAGCATAAGATCGCGGGATTGGAGTCATGGTCGTTGAAACGCCGGGTCGTGTGATGAGAGACGTGGTCGTTGGAGCGCTAGGATCCGGAAATGTAGTCATGGTCGCGGAAACGTTTGGTCGTGTGATGAGTGACGTTGTTGTTGGAGCGCTAGGTCGCGGGATAGGAGTCATGATCGTTGAAACATAGGCTCGCGGGGTTTGAGTCATGTTCGTTCCAGCGCCTGGTCGTGTGAAGACAGACTTGGTCGTTGAAGAGCTGTATCACTGGTTGGGGTCGTGGTCTTTGAAGCGCTTGGTCAGACTATATTGTCAATATACAAGATAACACTGGGCGGACACTTATTCTTAGTAAATCAATTAGGTAATTGACCAGATAAGGCGTTGTACGTATGTAAATCAAACAGTTCAATGGAATTTCGCTAGATTTCGCTTATGTTTATTTTATTTATGATGCTATCAATACATCCCAGCAGACATTTTATATGGGACCCATATGGGTCCTATATGGGCACCTATATGGGACCCATATGGGTTGCCCATATGGGACCCATCTGGAAAGTGCAACCGGGCCCCGTGTGGGTCCCATATGGGCAAGCCCATATACATTCATATGGGACCCATGTGGGTCCTATATGGGCAGCCCTTATGACCCATATGGGTCCCATATGAAGTAAATGGGCTACCCATATAGGACCCACATGGGTCCCATATGAATGTATATGGGCTTGCCCATATGGGACCCACACAGGCCATTTAGGCAATATTGGTCCTACATATGGGACCCATATAGGTACTATATGGGCAGTCCTTTCAATCCATATTGGCAGTCCATTCAAGTAATATTATACCCATGTTGGTCCAATATGAGCAGCCCTTCCTTGTGAGTTTGATGTATTGTTCGAAGGGTCGAGGTCTGAAATACTTCGGCAAGTCTGAACTTTTTGGACTACAACCTGAAAGCATCCACTATTTAATCAAGTTACAAACCAGTACATACAAGGCATGGGTCACTTGTTTGAAAACTAATGACCAAGCATTGTGTACGGTGATCCTAGGAAGATGTCATTCCTTTGTGATATATAAGCTTATCTTTGACAAAGCCACACTGATTGAATTACATGTATTAACTAGAAATGTTAGACACAATGTCCTTTTGAATTTGGATAAGCCAAACAAATAACATACAGGTTCTGTAAAAATTAATTCATACAAAATCACTATGGCTTAGTCAAATTCTAACAACAATTTCATAAAACAACAAAATCTCATCAAAGGTTTCAATCCCTGCCAATTTATTCAAATTATCTGACTAGATTAGGTATACGACTGCATAAAAAACATGTAAAAATGCATTAACAAAGTTAAAAGGTATTAAAAAAACAGAAAAATGAAAATGTGTTTCACCACGCAAAAGGGGACCTTATGGATGAACGCCATTGCGATAAATGAACTCGCTAAGTTTGTTGTCATTTTGACGTCATTGTATTTTCTACATTGCCTTCATATATAGGATGTTTTTTGTAATTCTCTGTCATAATGGTTGAAGTTGTTGAAAGTAAATGTTTTAACCACAGAACAGGCACTATTCTTATATGATTTTAAGAAACAGGTATGTCATAAATCCACCCACAAGGTCCCTTTTTGGGTGTATACAATTGGTATAAGATATTCTTTATCAAACAATGCAGGAGTAAATAAAATAAAACAGCTCATCATTGTTTGCAAAAAGCAACAAAACAAAAACAATGGACAAATATTTACAATAGCCAAATTTTGAATCAGTTTATGTGGACACAAGATGTAGAATTCCAGATCGCATGTTGGATGAAAGAATACAGAAACGTACATGATCAACAACAAAATGTCGATAGAACCGATGGATGCTCAATGTGAGCTTGAAAAACTACGTAGACTAGATTATACAGATTTTAACAAATAAATAATTGACTAGATAATACAGAAAAATTCTCTAACAAATAAATGGTAACAAATAAATGATTGGCTAGATAATCAGGGCTCCCACTGCCATTCGCCAATGGCTCCATTGGCTACAAAGACTAAAAATTGGCTACAAAAAATGATGGAATTGGCTAAAGTGTCTAAAATGTATGTTTCCATATAAAAATAAATTAATTTTAAAATCTATATATCTTAACCAGTTTCCCCTAATTCAAGTAAATGAATGTCTAGTTACAGCATGTTTAAAATTGGGGCTATAAATCAATATGTAGATTTGTTTAAACCTGTGTAATTAGGGGGTCAAAATGATGCTTACTGTATACACAGTGATATGATCAGACATCATGGATTGTTCCTTGTTTAAGATTAAGTTGAGTCTGCAAGATTTGAAATATTATATTAATTATTAAGTTTAAATGACTCTGTCAGTACATACTTATGAAACTGATTTTGTAGATACAAATGTTGTAATTTTCATATTTAAATATATATATCACACATGATTTTGCATGGTCGTCTTTAAGGATAAATTAGAGCTGTATTATTTATTATGATGAAATAAATAGCTTTTGTGAAAACAAATAAAAACATGAAATCTTAAATATTGCCTCTAGTATATATTCAAAAAATCATAACTTGAAGAATTGTACTATTTTTGGGGGTTATCAGGTTGGGAAGCTGATGACTATGGTATTTCTAGCAACCCCGTGATTTTCAGCGCGAGTCAATTGGCTAAAACTTTTTTTGACCCAGTGAGAGCCCTGATAATACAGAAACATTCTAACAATTAAAGGATTAAAAAAAAAATATAAAGAGCAACGAATCTCATGATGGCAGCAAATACAAATAAGGACGGACCAAACAATAAAGTCACATTTATGAAAAGAAATAATGCGAGTTTGTTTATTTGCACACCTCTGCTTGGCCAGATTTTTGCAACATGCATATCAAAAGCACTGTTTAAATGCTTCCAAAACTTATTGTTTTGGTACAGATGGTGGAGTAACATGTGTTAATAAGAAATGAAATTGTGGAGGTGCCAATTTACATTAATAACTACAAAAATATCTAATTGAATATTTCAAAAATTGCCTTGACATTGTAAGTTTTATACTAATTAATAAGAAAAACCTACTGTGAGTACAACCAGTCGCTATGTAAAACTTTACAAGAATTTTAAACGACAATATAAGATCACTTATTGGTTGGGTTTTATGTAGCACCAACACTGTTTATAGGTCAAATGGCCCCAAACAGGACTGGAATTTTTAATTCCAACATTTGCAGTCCTGTTCGGCCCCATACGACCTATAAACAGTGTTGGTGCAACATACATACTAGCAACTGGTTGAACTCACATTTCAAACACGAGGTCCCTACAAACAAAATGTTTTGAGGCATGCTTTTATAAAGTTCAAAAACAATTTCAGTTTTCCTCAGCATTGTCTGAAGAATTTCCTTGCGTTGGTCTCTTTCTCCGGTTTGTCCTCCCCCCATCACGGTCTCTTGAACCTGTCAACCATTTGGAAACTTCCAGTTCAACGTCCTTCAATGTCGATTGACGGGTGGCTGGGTTCCTCTGGACACATCCTAGCAACAAAGATTATAAAAGGATTTAGATAGCTTTTTATAAATATACAGCAGGGTAGGACGCAGGTCTGCAACTGTCAAGGAATGATAAAATCTGAAATGCAGGCTAATTCTTGTTTTGTTTGTATGTGTGTTACGACTGTTTTGACAGTATTTCAGTCTTTATTACAATGTCTGTATGGAAAACAATACATAAAACCAAAATTGTTCAGATGTAATCATTTGACGTTTGAAAATGTTTTTAAATTTGCTTAATGTGTGATGCTTTGAAACATCTACTTAAATATAAATTGTATCATGCAATTTTCAGAAAATGATCGACTAGCACAAATAATATTTACAGTTATTTTCTGGATTGTTTATGTCACAAGGTCCATTTTCTAATTTAGCATGATGCTGGCCATATATATACTGTTAAATCTTTTTCTCATGTCTTTCTGATAAATTCTTCAAGGATTAATCAATCACAAAAAAATTTTCACAATCATCAACTTACGGAACAGGATTTTCAGCAGTGACAAGCTCCGAACTTCTGTTTGCCCTTCAACCCCTTCATGTTGTACATTTTTGCAACATTGTTGGTGAGCGTCTCCTTCATAAATCTGTCAACCATCTCTCTTATATCTACCCCACCAATGGTATACATGTATCTCGCCTTAAATGGAACATGGCAAATTATGAATCCATATGCTGCCAAAGTTATTATTTATTATAAATCCCTAACAGTCTATAGTTTAAGATGTCTTTTCACAAAAAACATTTAATATCATTGTAACATCAGTCTAACCGCTAGGGAAGTCAGATGCATATATTAGTAAACCCTTGCCATGCTAAGGGCGAAAGTAAAAGGCTTGCCCTTCAGTCTAACCAGGCTATGTTCTGTTGACAGCATGGATTTACATTTTCAATGAAATGTCTGCTGCTCGACTTTTGATCAGTTCATTATAAATACTCAGTGTTTTAAGGTTAAAATGAACCGATTCTCCCTGTTATCTAAGAAGATTTCAAAGTTTATAACAGTATTCATCAGTCTGACATTTCCTTCTAAATGCACAATATGCTTACCACAGCTGTTGCATTGTTGGCGTCCTGAAGTAGCTCCTCCAAGGCTTCCATTGCTTCCAGGGATGACACTGGGAAGGAAATTCCCTCCGGAAGAGCATTCATGTTGTCTGGGACCGGGCCTCCTTGCAACACCAACTGATTAAGAAGTCTCTTAATCCCCCTTTGCTCTTCCCGCATTTCCTCCAAGATTGTCAAAATCTGTGTGACCGCACCTAAAATATATATGTACTTAATATATCATCTGTTTGTCATATAAGACCATCCTATCCCATTTTTACACTTTAAAACATTATATCTACATTTCTATTTCTTCTTGCAAACAAACTTTTATCATTTACAATTTTACACAAAAATAATAAATAAACAAGGGATCAGTAGGATCACAAAGGCTTTGTATTTGAGTGAACATTTATCAGGTGATTTGGCACATTGCCGTGAGATAATCTTAGTTTTTAAGGTTTTGGGGTCCTTCCGCCGACATTCTGCAATCGCCAATCTAATAACCAGTTTTCCTTTGGAAAACCTGGTAAAAAAACCTGCAAATCTGTATATACTGTGATACAAACATGACACATGCAAACTAGACTGTGTATCATAAAGTGGGCACTGAACAAATATTACCTGTTCCAATGGAATGTGCCAGTGGGGCCTGCACTGGACGAACTGGTGTACTAGAACAGCCTCCTGCTACAGGACTGGGTGTTGCTTGTGGTGGCCTGTGGGAAACTGATGGCGAGGAAACAGCAGACATATGCAGTGATGGTAATGGTGGTGGAGTGTAGGTACATCTTGTAGCAGCAAACAGTGACTGCGATCCTGGACTGTCAGAAGTCAGTGCGGATGATGAGGCTGGCTTCCTCTTTGGTCCTTCATTGTCATCTGACAAGTCAGAATCAGAGTCAGATTCATACAATTTTTTCGCTGGCCTATAAAATAAAAATAAATGTGATTTAACCAAATGACCTTAAATATCATTCATAATTAACGGTGTCTTAAGGGTATTGTACTCAATATTTGTAGTATTTGATTGATTGGACTTTACTGCACAGCAACACACGTTTAAGCCATATATAGCGCTGAAAAAAAATTAAATGGTAAAAAGACATAAGGAAAGACTATATCACAGGAGAAGTACAAAGCTGACAGAAGACAAAAATGACAGCTGTTCAGAACTACATGCAAGCAAGAGTTTTCTCACTTGATTAATTTAGTAGGTTTGATGACTGGGAAGCCTTGTGTGAAGTTCCATTGCAATGCACCAAGTGGTTTTTTAAGAAATAATAAAAGTTCCCAAGAGGGGTTTATATGTAAATAAACCACGGTTGCGAGTTTTCATGCGGAAGAATATATTATGAAGGCCTGATAGAGAGATATATTTTCAGCATGAAAACGAGAAAGATATATCCCGATAGGGAACTTATTATTTCGATTCTAACATAATTTACACGATAATATTAAAATGGAAACTATGCTCCGTAACAATGGTGTTAAAACTTAATATTTACCCGAGCTAAAAATGTGGTTACTTACTTTCTCTTTCTTTTGCTTCTTTCTTCATCAGAGGTGGCCAGGTCAGTGGTCTCTTCTGCCTTTTTCATTCGAAGGCTCACCTTTTCATAGTCCTCTGTAAGTGACAAGATGCATATTTTAAAGTATGTTTGTCTACAATAGGATTTTTATTATAAATCAAGAATACATATATATGTTATACAGCTTAAATAAGCTTGTGCCATACAAGAAACACAAGCTCTGTTTATATAGACTTTCACTGACCAGATAATGATTTGTTAACTAAACAGACCATTTAATATATAAACCTAAGTTTAGAAGTCAATTCTTTTGGACTTGGTAAGTTCTGACATTTACCCGCTCTGCGGTAACACCAATTACATCATTTTAATGAATTTCAATGGTATTAATTCAAGAAATAATGTACTGATGGAAATTGTTCAAACATTATTAATTTTGATACACGAATTGCATTCAGTTTAAAATTTTAGCTAGTGCATTCAAAGTTCTCTAGCTTTTCTCAAATCTGGACAGCTTTTATCTTAATAGTATGCTTGTCATAATTTGAACCCCAAAATATAAATGCAGCATCACATGGCTGTCAAAAGCAAAACGTAAAACCCAACCTCTCTCTGATTCACCTTTTGGTAACTTTAAAACCATGCATGTACGGGTTGACAAACCTACATTTTACACATTTTTACTTGTGAATGTTAAAAATACTAAAAAAATCATTATGAATGGTCATTAGTTTACACTACAAAATTGTCCGTGTTATTTATTATGGTTATAAATAGCTTTGTTCGTCTGGCGAACAGGATAGGAGTAATATACCTGTTTTCAACGTTTATCTGGTGAATGCGAAACATTTATTATTGCAATAACCCAACAATAAGTAGCAGCGGACAACCTATTCACAAAGTCATTGTGAAACAATATCGCATTTCAAATTTGATTTTAGTGACAAAAATAAAGAAACCAACCTTTAATTTAATATTCCAAAACTTGCAACCTAGCTCAAACTTAACCAACCTTTAATTTAATATTCCAAAACTTGCAACCTAGCTCAAACTTAACAATCTTAATACTAACTTCTTACTGACTGATATACTTTTTCTGAGTTTTCCCTCCAAGATCTAAACACACCTTCTTATATCACATGACTCCTTACATCCAATTACTACTCATTTCCAAAACTTAACACCTCTACAATATCCAATCATCCATCATCATTATCTGTCAATCATATTCATCCATTCCAGAATCCATGTTCTCTTTCTCTCATTACCATAATTCACACCTATATATAATGTTCCCTTTCTCTCATTACCATAATTCACACCTAACTGTTACTTTATTTCATCTTAATCAATCTCCATAGTTGGTCCCTTCTCACAGACTCTTTTCTTACCACCCATATGTATTACCATATTTCAACTAGCTATACTTATTAGTTCTCTTTTGATCAATCTATATTACATACTTGCTAATGATCTTACCAAACTTATTCATTATTAATTTCATATCATACAGGCCCCTGGTCTTAATTGGGGATTTTTATGCTAAATATTTAGGAAAATTAAGTTACAAACTAAAGCTTAAATCCCCTTATACAATAATACATACTCTCAAGATATTCCAATCTCAATACAGCAGAACTGTACTTTGTTTACCAAAACCTTTTTTGTAGTGAAAATCTGGGTTTTAATTTGGAATTTTTCTTTTGAATTGGAAAAAAGCCTATTTTTGAATTGGGAAGGGTCAGATATTCTGACCCTGGACAAGAGGTGAAAAAGGCCTGTCATATTTCTATAACATATCCTAGCTGTCACTCCTCACTCTCTGCAAAATTCGTTAATCAAATTCAAGATATGTTAGTATTCAAAATAATATCAAAAATCATCCATAATGTTCTCTCATTTGTTACAGTATTTTGGCTGCCAGTCAAACAGTCAAAATAAGAGTATTTGTTTACATTGTTTAAAGGCCCGCTCCCCAATTCATTCGTAAAATCTTCGGTATTAAAAACGTATTTATCAGTGACATCACACTATAAGCGACCACAAACAAAACGAAACATCCAATAGACTTTATAAAATAATGATTTAAATAAATTTCAAATTTGTTTATCATGAAACATATATTAAACAAAATTCAATAAGCGACAAGATATATATAATAAACCTTCAAATTGTGTGAATTAGTGGAACAACAACAGAATTGTTTTTGTATGGCATCAAAACACATTTGCATGTGACTTCTTGCAATCTAACTGTAGCAATATCATCACACAGTTGGGAAACTTTGAACACTCTTAAATCTGAGGAATGAAGGGGCTCTGTGTAAAAGGAGCTGACAACATGAGACCTAAACCATTGTACAACAAAGACTCTGTCAACTGATTCCTCAGATGGTGTCAAAATGTTTCTGACCAGACCAACCTTTTCACCACAGAGAATACAATTATCTCCCTTTTCGGTCGAAATTACAAAACCAGGAAAAATGGCCTCTTCAAATTGACAATGATCAACAAACTCACGAATGCGTGGACCATTATTATGCCTTTTCTTCACAATTCCTGTATTTGGAATGATCAGCTCTCTTGTAGCATTTGACTTCTCAGACAGCCTTCTGATGACTTGCTGAAGAGGGTAGTTAGGTTTACGAACAAGCTTTTTCAAATTCCCTAAATAGCTTTCAAAAGGAAAGCTTGAGTAGCTGTCAAGTTCACCAAACCTCATAACATCATCTGCTTAATGGACTAAACCGTGAACATTGTACACATACTGGTCTTCTCCATATAAATGACCAAACTGTCTCACAAATGTTATGAGAAGTTCATTTGCAAAGTCCTTATAATGCCGACATAAAACTGGGCTTGACAGACAATATATGGAAACACACAGTAACCTGAAATGTTCATACATTTCTTTTGACAAAATTCCTTTGAATGCAACTTGACCAGTGTATACTAAAAACATTCGAAACTCTGTAGCCTTCCATCTGTCTATTTCATGCAAAGACCGACCTTTTCTAAGAAACTCTTTTGGCAAGAATGACCCAAGATGAGAGATTCGGTCGGAAACACGCGAAATGAATATTGAGCCTTGCCTAGCAACCCCTCTTGTCCAAAGCAAAAGAAGCCTTTTCATAACTCCCAAACACACAAGATGCATGTAGTCTAGAGGAAACTGGCTAACTAGACCTAAACCTGATCGGGAAAGTGGGGATTGACCTATGTGATGATCAGCATATTCCATTTCGTCAAACTGAACATCTGTTCGCAGAGTTGAATTTGTCTCTGTAAATGTAACACGGTGGTTTATGTACCTTCCTCTTTGTATACATTTATCACATCCATAATACCCAGAGTGACCTTTATTTTGCTTGACATATGCTCTAGCTGGGGTATCACAAACTACACAAGAAATTTCCACTTGAATAACCCGGTCTGTTTGTGGCACTTTCATACCAGAATGTTTCATTACAGTGATGTCATTGACCAACCGTTGTAGGTAATTGTTTACACTATTGGGTTTTTCCTTTCCAAGGTAAATCCCAATAGGAAATGGCTTAGAAACAAAAGGGCGACATATTCTGCCTAATATAGGCCAAAACTGTGTGCTTGAGCTTTTGAACAAAGGTAAACCATCAATGTTGAGCTGTACTTGTACTAGAGGTATGTCACCTATATCCAATACGGTTTGAAGTTGAATCTGTTCCAACAAACAGTTTTCTAGACCAAAATGATGGTAAGAACCAGTACCAATACTCTCTATTTCGTAATTTATTTTTGTTTTAAGTAGTGTGCGTGGATCTTTTGGCAGATTAGGATGGAATTTTCTTAACTTTCCAAGGAGATCTCTTACTGCATTTATTGGGATATTGAACAGTGAAACCCAGACACGCAGATCATCTTCAAGTTCTGAATCATCCAATGTGTCATCTGACGAGTCAGAATCAAAATCTGAAAGACACCTATTCTCACATGCAGCATCTATATCAAAGATGCTGTCGTCAGTAACAGAGGGGCAAATTTGACCTAACCTAGTAGATACTCTCGACTCGTTTTCAACAGTATCCTCATGGACAGTGAGGTCACATTCAAATGCAGACAATGACTGTTGAATATGACCCAGATTTGAAAACAAACTTTCTTCACTATGCTGAGAAGAGTCCCCTGATGGTGAAACTGCGCTAGGGTCAGAATTTTTATTATGATCATCATGTGCATTGGAAAGGTCCAGCTGAATTAAAGATAAATGTTTAGCAACCTTTGATTTTACACTACGATAGTCCTTATAATATTTAGCATCCTTCATAATGAAACAAAAAAGCTAAATAAGCAGCAGAAAATGTACTAAAAATTTGAACAAGAAAGCTCAAATTCAACTAATCACAACGGTTTTTGGGATTCAAAACTTTACACTCCTTACATTAAGCAGAGAAGGGCATATTGCATTTCTACCATATCATGAAATCAAAGTCCAAATTTAGAAAGGAGAGCAAGCCAGAAAACGTGGATTAGATAAAAAAAAATGTGTCAATTGCGTAAATATATATACAAGTGGTAAACGGTAATTTAAAACAGAAACAAAATTTCAAAAAATAAATATAAAATCTACTGCAATGCCCAAAATCTCGTATTCAACGATGGATTATTCAATTTCCAGAATCGCGAAAATAGGTTACTAAAGGTGAATCAGATTAATTACCATTCATCCGTGATATTTCAACAATTAAAATATTGTTTAAAGACGTTGGTAATTATAATAGGGAATACCTCTAATACATAATTATGTCAGGACTTCCCGGGAGCTTGGTTTATTTATAAAAACGATTTGATTTTCGAAACCAATATTTACCGATCTTGTTTCTGGCGGCACAGGAAATTCGTGATATGCATGCGCGGATTTTGTATTTTTTTTGTATTATAAAAAATTTAAACGTGCCATTTATACACGCAATGAGTTGGCAGAATGGGAAACTATTTTTGTCATAATGCCTACGAAACGAAAAAAGAAAAGATAAAAGATATTTTCTTATACACCCGTAAACATTTTGTTTTTTCATATGGGCTATCCAAATGGGTCCCTCATGGGTCCCATAAGGATACACGTGCGTTTTTATCTGATCCGTGTGACTTTAATAAACAATGAAAACACATTAAGCTATGTTTTTTACTACATGCAGCAGTATGAAGGGACCCTCGATCATGGGTACGACCCATATATATATATATATATATAATATATATAATTATAGGCCTAGCCCAGATGGGGCCCACATGGGACCCATAAGGGTAACCATAAAAATTATTTTTCGTTTTTCTCATCGATCTCGAGATTCTGTGTCAAAAGAAAAACATTTTGAAATAATATCAAAACTTATATTTCTCAAACGCATTGTCCTTGCAATGATCAGGTTTTTTTCACTATACATCTGTATAAGGGACCCACAAGGGTCCCATATGGGCATTCCCATGTGGGCCGAGCCCATATGGGACCCACATGGGGCCAATATAGGTACATGTACAAACAATGTGTGCATTTTTTTTTCACCCGAGTGCCTCGAAACAATACAAAAACAACATAACTTTGATAACTGCAAGCAATACTCGGGATGAGTGTCAGAAATATCATTTTTATACTACATAGCAGCATATGGGACCCTAATGGGTCCCATATAGGCCAACCCATATAAGCAGAGCCCATATGGGACCCACAGAGGACCCATAAGGGCAAACAAAAGAATACTATCTGCGTTTTTCATCATCTGAGTGACTTACACCCATCTCAAAACATATAAATATCTATTTCCTAAACACATATTTGTTGCATTGGTCAGTGTTTTACTTCATATCGACATAAGGGACCCTCATGGGTCCCATATGGGCAAGCCCATATGGGCGTTGCCCTTATGGGACCCATATTGGTCCTTTATGGACAAGCCCATATGGGCTTGCCCACATACAGCCCATATGGGACCCATATGTGCATGTTTGCTGGGATGTGTTGTGGTTAATGAACTTAGTAAGATGAAGATAGCAGTGACTGCACTTCTCAGTCAATTTATATGAACATTTGAAGAAACAGAGTGATCCGTGACAAGAGATCCGTGTGCGAAGCATGCAACCGCTTGGTTCTTTAAAGCACCGGCACTTTCCTTTGTATCACTAGAACAAGGCAAGAAATGTTTATTTGTAATACACGTGTGTTAACAAATGAGCTATTTTCCGACACGTTTAACATCATAATAAGCAACATCATAAAAAAGTGCACAGCGGGAAAGAAATTCACACAAATAGAAACATTATCATTTTGGGCCAAGGCATAAGAAAAGCTAGCATAAATATAGCCGTGATCCATGACAACTTTATAAATATTCTTATATATGGTTGACTTCGCCAGCATTCTACGATTTTGAATAATATATTTCCTTAACTTTTTTCTTAATTTCGAAAATAAATTTAGATAAAACAAATAGGACCATGGGATATTCATTTGAAAAACTTTGTCGCCAAAGACTGTGAAATCTACGGTCACTTTTCAAACTTGCATATTTTAAAGCATTTTAATACTGTTCTTTGATAGCTGTATTGGTAGGGAATTTCTTATGCATTTTTTTTTTCTTTTTCATAAGCCGAACTTCAATGAATAAAGATTTTTTTTCAATATATCTATAGAGTCGTATATCACATAATAGGGCGGTGTTTTACCCTATACAGTTATTCACACTATTACCAAATAAGTTTACGGTCGGAACGCTCGAACGAAATTTAACAATGAATTAAGAAATAATAAACATTTTACATGATCCCCGCAAGGGCCGTGTTTTCCGTATACAAATATCATAGGGCCTTACTTGGGCCGCATTTTACACTAGTTTACAATCGGAACACCCTGACCATCTCCGCCATAAAACGACGGCCGAGGTGTTCCGATTGATTACTGTAAAAGGTTGCGTTGCACTAAATTTGTGATGGTTGGCTTATACCATATTTATCGAGTACCGCGATTGATTTGTGTTTATATACGAAGTCGATACATGTGTATTTATTGCAAATATTTACACCATAATAATAACTTAAAAGGTATAAGTTTTAGGTAGGCAAACAAGCTCTGTCTCCGGTCACCTGCCTTAAAGTGACACTCTTATTCAAAATCAACTCATACCCATGTATAAGAAACATACATTTTAAGCGATAAACCTTTAACTACTTACTAAATAATACATATATGGAAAGTATAACTTACTGATAGCACGATTGTTATCGTGTTTTGAATGGCTAAAAACGCAAAAATATTAAATGATTGGTGAATGCTAAAAGATTTCCTGTGATTAACAATAGTCGTATCAGGTTGGAATACCGTGTTTTCTGCAACTTTCTTTCAAATATAACTCGGTATCCTTCATAAGAACCATTGTTTTGACATTTATTCATCCTTTTTGGTATTTTTAAACAATCGTATTAGTTATGGTAAATCTTACATGGGTATAAGAGTGCATCTTTAAAAAAGGGTAGGTTTGACGCCAAATCTGTTTTCAAGTTATTATTTTTATTACCAAAATTTACCCTTTGTGACCCAAAACCATAGATTCTGTGCTTCAAAACATCAGAAATTCCAGCATTAGAATCTTTGACATTATCTTAAGCCTAAAATACTTCAGTGTCCTACTTATGGTGAACCCAAGCATAAATGTATAATGGAACTATGTACAATCCTCCAATGTATATCATTGTCATGGCAAAGGGTTACTTCATTTAATGGAGCGATATCTTGGTAAATCATCGTCAGGGTGCATGTAATGTAAATTCATGCATATAATTATGTATGATTATTAAAATAATGCAAATTAATAACCAGTTCTCTTCATTATAATAGCAGGGTTGCAGACCCTTTAATGCTAAGAAATATCAGCCTCGACTATAGGCAGATAAATTACCCATTTTTTACTTTCAAAAATCCATTGTTCGAGTGCTCTACACTTATTCGAAAAATCATGTAATGTTTGTTCGAGATTTTCTCAGTTTGTTCAGGCGCGTAGGAGCTGGTACCACATGGGCCGTGGCCGCGGTCCCATTATTCTAGCTAGTAACGGCAATTGGGCCGCAAAATTTGATACCATTTTTTTTAAATTGTATTTCAAATGAAGCTACGCGCATATAGATTAATACATGTCTGACACGATATTGAATATACAGGTCACCATGGCATGATTACCCTAATTGATTAAAATGAATTTAATGTGTGTGATTTATTAATTTGTGACTATTTGTGACTGTTGTGACTGTTTGTATTTGCTACAGAAATAGAAATTACTAGTATTAAATGTGTGCTTACAAACGTGTCCATAACATGTGTATTACTGTTTTATCATATTAGCAATTTCTTTCTCAGTGAATAAATGTTACCAAACGATATTAGTTTTAGATCTAACACCTATTTGAAATGTAAAAAGGTTTAGAGAAAAAAACATGAAAACAAAACCTGAACTCACTGGAAATCCGAGTCTTTCAATGCTTACAATTGAAAAAAATCACCCGGGCGTGACACGAGCCCAACCCTTCCGCGGACCAAATGTCATTTGGAGTCCTTTGCGCCTGATGTGTTCGTTTCGAAAGATACCCCGCTTGGTATCTTCCTAACTGTAAACTTTATTTCTATTTTTGTTCCTAGATATGATCGTAAGAAGAACACATGGATTGATTTGTTCGGCCCCTACTCAACCCCCCCCCCCCCCACACACACACCATCCGGACTAGTCAGAGCCATTCATGTATCTTAGTTCTGGTCCATAAACGAAATTCAATCCACCAGTGTTAAGTAATGTTGAGGCTCTTTGCTACTTGAAATATTTTTTGTCTTCGGCGAGTAGGATCTGGCTGCCTTCAAATGGATGGAACTTGGAAAGGGTGTTTTAATGTATTTGTGAAATGCTTTTATTATGTTGTTGTTGCTATTCATTGAATATATGATCAGACCATACTTTTTGCATTTTTGATGCATGAAAAATGCCTAATTTAGCGACGCCGACGGGTATCAATCCAGCGAATTCGTACTGTACTACAGAACAGAAATGTTGTCGGTGCGTTTATAGGTCAAGCTGGTAAAATCTTTCTCACTGTTTCTTTTCTAAAAAAGTAACACCTCTGCATATTGTAACTCTTATATGGAAGTAAAACAGATAGTTATACTAACTGCCCTTAATTTCAATGGCTATTTCAGCGTGTGATAACGACTGCGTTGAAACAACTGAATCACCCAGTGTGTTACATGGGACTAATACTGTAATGTAATGCGAACAACGCATCATCTTGTGGAACTAAAATGACTCCTTTGCACTTTCAGGATGTGACACAGATATCTGTTTGCATATACATCAAGGATAATGTCAGCAAGTCAGTAAAGTTTTCAGAAGTATTTTATTGGTCTGATTGTAATACTGTAATAGTTAAGTGTCAATTAACAGAAACTTCAGATGGATGGATATATTCATATAGCTGATCATTACAAGACAGGTATTAAATACGAATATATCAATACTAAGTAATCAGTATAATGTAGACAAATGGATACAAATACATGTCAAAAGAACCTCGGATACATAACATTGTCGGATATGTGAAATAAGTACATAATTATCAATAGCCGGAAAGTAGATGATTTTTATCTCCAAAGAGCAGAATTCATACTTTTATTTATATGATAAAATATGTTGAAAGTCCACTTTACACAACAATCACTATTAAAGCTATTAAAGTCTAAACTTGATTGTCAGACTTTCCCCTGTTAGTTAAAATAACTTACAAGGCATATCTTATTTCAACATTGAACCTTGATCTTGCCAAGGTCAACAAGAGCGCCATGAAGAGAACACCAGCGCTCGTCTGTTTTTTCCCTTCGAAAATGAGGCATAACTCAATACAAACTAAAGCCAGAGTTATGCCCCTTGATGTACACATGCATATTGTCCCTGGCAACATCTTAACCAAGTTTTATTTAAATATGAAGTGATTTAGTTACTGTCCTAGGTAAAATACTGCATGATGCCCACAGCCCTGACAGGTGCCAAGGCATATCACAATACCAAGATACTTTTTTCTGAAAAATTTTCTTTTACAAAAATTAATGCATATCAAATTTAAGAAATAAACAAATCTTCATTCATTGGCTCTAGATACAATTCAACCAAACAAATACTAAACGTTTTGATAGCAAACAGAAGAAAGTTAATACATTTTTGTTTGACATGTTCATACATGATGATATTTCATTTGCATTTCATCAATTTATCCAACAACACGAAAAACATCACATCACTGAGAAGTGACAGAAGCATTCAATACAAAGCAATACCACACACCATTATTTACCATGGAACAAAAAAAAACAATTGAATACACTGCAGTGTAAATGACCACAAACATCATGGACAATTCTAGCAAAATCACCTCCAATTGAGGACAAGTTATTACCATATTCAATTTCAAATTTTTAATTGTTAAAAAATAAATAAAAATAGAACAATATCCAAAGAAAATGTCAATCACTGATGGTATTCAGATATAAAGCTTAAATCAAAATGCAATATAGTCTATTCTATAATTTTGTGTATCTATTTGTTTAGTTGTTTGCTTTTTGATGAGCCTATTGCAAGGCCAGTTGCCTTGTTCTAATGTACCCTTTCACCATTGTCCTTGATCGCCTGGCAAGAATTGGATACTTCTTTATAAGTTCTTTATAAGTTCAAGACATTCTAACTTATTTTTGGGGTAGTATTAAGCTTAAAACACTTTTTAAGGCCATTTTCTACCACGTTTTCTTCAGCCTAGCTCCAAGGTGTTCTGACTGTGGCTGTTCGTTTTTCCTAAAACACAGAAATACAGGCTATTTCATAGACAAAAAAAATCACTATATTTTCATCTATTTTGAGCACTAAAATATGAAAGTGTGTTCTTGATAGTCCTCTTTAGGACAAATAACCATAAAATCCTATATTAAAACATGTTTTATCAATTGAAGTTGTCTAGGAATTAGCAACAGTGCCTCTGCAAGTCAATATATAAATATGACCTGTATTCAAAATGATGTGTTTTCACTGATAACCTTTATATTATTTGATTTCTTAATTTGTACAATAAAATGGGCACGGTAAGCAAACTCATTTTTCTGTAGCACTGACCTGAGCAACATGTCTTACAGTGCTATATAATATACATTGTTGTCCATGTTAAACATGTTTGACTTCAGGATTTTATTTGATATGTAGAGATTCAATTCAAGGCCTTTCTGTTAAATACAATTAGATATTTTCACTGTAACTTTTTACACTGATCAGTAACATGACACACATTCTGGCTAATTTAAACACTGAATAGGTTTTTTTTAAGATTACAAGTATGGTTGTTACACAAAATTAATTGTACACTAAGGAAGACAACAGAAAAGCCTGATCACAAAAGTGCACTTACTCCTTTACAGAAACAACACTTTTTAAATTAAATTTGCTTTAAGAATAGAAATTTCTAATTGTTACAAATTTCAATATGATTCTTACATGGTTTGTGCCAATCCCAGCATTTACGACTGCTTCGAGTTGACCTATGGAGACAAAAACATATTATATATGCAAATAGGTCTGCTATGTTTCTTAACGCTAACAATTAATGCTATTTATAATAATGAAACAGGTGTCTCTCGACAAGTATTATTTGAATGAAATTGATGTACATTAACAAAACCTCTTTCTGAGGACTTTTCTAAAAATATCACCTCCAATGGAGGCCAGTTACTTTTATTAGACACCATGCCTGTATTGAGATCTCAGGTATTTCAAATTTCCTTGATGCCTATTATTTAAAATGCAGTACTGGTTCTGAAATATTGAAGGTGTAGTGTTTTTAATACAGGAGATAATTTATCTCAAACACACACACACACAACTATCTCTACACAACTAGGCTAAAAGAGACATGTTGCAACAAAATGACATAGTATTTTGTCTTTTGAACCTCTGGTATTTTGATTTTGTTCTGTGGTAAGCATAATACTGAAAAAAAGTATTCAGCTTTACTGATTGTAAGCACATACAGGTACATATATTAAACATTTCGGTTAATGATAATGTTATTTACATACAATGATGTACAACCAAGATTGTGAAATGACCTTCAACCTACGACTAGAATGATGTCAAACTGATTTTAATATCTCTGGTGGTTTGAATTTCTTATTTGTTAAGCAAATTTCTACATGTAGTCATCACCTCAAAAGACAATGAATTTGGTCGAACACCCATTGATGTCCAAATGAAGACACTTCATTCCAATCACTTTGAACCCATTATGAAAACTACATTCCAAGACTAATTCTTTTACAACAAGGGCAAATCTATACATGAAAACATTAAATATCAGGCACCCGTTCATCTTATATTATAAAAACGATAAGTGTACCTATTTCAGTCCCTGGTTGATCAACGGAGGCATCAACATTATCAACATCCACATCATCAGCATCCCCATCATCAGTATCAACAGTATTCACATCATGGCACTGTCCAGCTGCAATACAAAAACATCACATCACTGAAAAGTGACAAAAGCATCAAAAACAGAACAAGATTATACATTATGGTATTTACCATAGAAGAAAAACTACTGAATATAGTGCAGTGTGAATGACCTCCAACTGAGGACAATTCTAGCACAAACACCTCCAATTGAGGACAAGTTAATACCTTTGGACAACACATAGAACTATTTCATAAATATCTCTTGTTTCAAATATCATCCTAATCTAGGCACTTCAAACAATTTAGTCTTTAAGACAGGAGGCACGTTTAAAGAAAGTATTTTAAAGAAAACCCACTGACAACCAATATAAAAAAACTTCTGCAACTTCTAGTTAAGAAACAAGAGCTGTTATAAGACAGCGCGCTTGACTACGCCGCTTTGACTTAGAAGTGAAAACAATAACAATGTTATATGTGCCTGTCAAACACAATAAAACAATCAAATTAAAAAAGTGAACAAGAAGCGGGATGTGACAAAACCAGGTTTTTAATGATGGCAGAAGAGATTCAGTTTCAACTGCTTTCTTCTATCTTTAGAAGCAGTGACCTTGATGCCATGGGCCCCAAACACAATCCCATGGAAGTCCTCCATAAACTCTTCCTACATATTAAGTTTGGTCACAGTATGTCAAACATAACTGAAACAGTAATCTATTTTTAGTAACAGTGACTTTGACCCAAGAGGGCCGAAAGGCAATCCATCAAAGCTCTGCATATTGTCCTATATTCCAAGTTTGGTCACACTATGTCAACCCTTACTTGAGATATTCAGTACCGGTACTTAGCATATTTCTATTTTTAGTAGCAGTGACCTTGATTCCATGGGCCCCAAACACAATCCAATGGAAGTCCTCCATAAACTCTCCCTACATATTAAGTTTGGTCAAAGTATGTCAACCATAACTGAAACAGTAATCTATTTTAGTAACAGTGACTTTGACCCAAGGGGGCCGAAAGGCAATCCATGAAAGCTCTGCATAAACTTGTCCTATATACCAAGTTTGGTCACACTATGTCAACCCTTACTTGAGATATTCAGTACTAAGCATATTTTTATTTTTAGTAGCAGTGACCTTGATTCGATTGGCCCCAAACACAATCCAATGGAAGTCCTCTATAAACTCTTCCTACATATTAAGTTTGGTCAAAGTATGTCAACCATAACTGTTACTACATTTTCCTGTTCTACAGAAGTTCATTACTTTTATTTGGATTGGTTTTTCTTACTGCTTAAAGACCGACTGAATTAGTTTCAGTAAGTTATCTGTCCTCTGAAGGTACCTTCACCATTTTTACTTTCCTGGGCTCTGTTAAGGTAGTGCGTGGATTCCCTGTGGGCCACTCACATTTTTTCATATAGGTTTTCCAATTTAAAAACTTGATTATTGTACCTGAGATGTTAAATTTCTCTGATTTTTGATAGTTAGAAATAAGTTACTTGGAGTTTATTTTTTTATACTGTGTTTGTCAATTTTTGACACTCAACAGAATTGTTTTAAACTTACAGCCTAAAGTTGCATTATGGCTTGCCTGAGCAGCTAGGTATATCTAAGGCATTTATTAATTTCATAGTTAGTTTGGTTTTTACAGTGTTATTTCCATTTGAATTTAATTAATGAACTTGAATTCTTGAATAGATTGTATAAAAAAATGCAAACATCTCAGTTGTTCTTCACACCCAACCTCCCTGCCTTTGCCCTGTGTCGAACCTGAGGGTTCTTGTAACCGCCCGTGCGGCTTACTACCACTTGTTGAGGTTCGGTTACATAGAGCGAAGTCAATCCATGAAAGCTCTGCATAAACTTGTCCTATATACCAAGTTTGGTCACACTATGTCAACCTTTACTTGAGTTATTTAGTATAAGCATATTTCTATTTTTAGCAACAGTGACATTGACCTAGACCATAACTCTAGGGCCCAAAACACAATCTCAGAAAAGGTCTCTATAAACTCTTCCTATATACCAAGTTTGGTCTATTTATTTCAAACCTAGCTAAAATTATTCCATTCATAAGGTGACTTTGACGCTGCCTCCCACCAGCCGCCCGAACAATGACACAAGTTGACATTCAAATAACTGGTTTTCCCTTTATGAAAATGTGGTTAAGAATATATATAAAAATGTGCCTTTCAAAAAATATAAAAAGAAAAATTGAAAAAAAAAATCATTCCCATAAATTGTATTAAGGGTTAAAATGGAGTTATGTTCCTTGTTCTAAGATGGTCGTCAATAATTATGCAAAGTATTAAGGGCATTGAATGAAGGGTATAGACATTTTTTTAATTAAAATCCCAACTTGCCCTACAACTTTAACCTGCCCTTTAAATTTGACCTGCCCTAAAACTTTAACCTAAGTCAATCAGGGGCCATAACTTGTATTAAGGATAATATGGAGTTATGTAACCTCATTGTGTGATAGTCCTAAACAATTGTGTGAAGTATTAAGTCAATTGAATGAAGGGTATTGGACTAATAAGTGAAAATCCCAACTTGCCCTAAAACTTGAACCTGCCCTAAAAGTTTAACCCAAGTCAATCAGGGGCCATAACTTGTATTAAGGATAATATGGAGTTATGTAACCTCAAAGGGGTGATGGTCCTGAACAACTGTGTGAAGTATTAAGTCAATTGAACAAAGGGTATAGAAGTTGTTAATTAATATCCCAACCTGTCCTAAATCTTTAACCGAAGTTCAATAGTCAATCAGGGGTCATAATTTGTAAAAAGGATAATATGGAGTTATCTAACCTCATTGTTTGATGGTCATGAACAACTATGTTAAGTATTAAGTTAATTGAATGAATGTATTGGACTTCTCTAAGTGAAAATCCCAACTTGCCCTAAATTGCAATTTCTAACCGGACGCTGACACTGGGGTGAGTAGTATAGCCCTCCTAATTCTTCGAATAATCGAGCTAAAAACTATATTCCAAGGCTTATCATAAAACAATTTTTTTTGCAATTTTGCTCAAATATCAGGCACAAATTTATCTCATATTATAAGAAAGATAAGTGTACCTATTTCAGTCCCTGGTTGATCAATGGAGGCATCCACATCATCAGCATCCACATCATCAGTATCATCAGTATTCACATCATGGCACTGTCCAGCTGCAATATAAAAACATCACATCACTGAAAAGTGACAGAAGCATCAAAAACAGAGCAAGATTATACATTATGGTATTTACCATGGAAGAAAAACTACTGAATACAGTGCAGTGTGAATGACTTCCAACTGAGGACAATTCAAGCACAAACACCTCCAATTGAGGACAAATTAATACCTTTGGACAACACATAAAACTATTTCGTAAAAGTCTCTAGTATCTAATTCCTTTAACTCTAGGCACTTCAAACAGTTCTGTCTCATAAGATAGGAGGGACCTCTACTGAAAGTATTTGATAGAAACCCCACTGAAGACCAATATCAAAACACTGCAACTTCTAGTTAAGAAAAAAACTATATTCCTCTAGGCTTATACTAGAACAAAAAATAATTGAAATATTACTTTAATTACAGGCACCCATTCATCTTATATTATAAGAAAGATTAAAGAACCTATTTCAGTCCCTGGTTGATCAACGGAGGCATCAACATTATCAACATCCACATCATCAGCATCCCCATCATCAGTATCAACAGTATTCACATCATGGCACTGTCCAGCTGCAATACAAAAACATCACATCACTGAAAAGTGACAAAAGCATCAAAAACAGAACAAGACTATACATTATGGTATTTACCATGGAAGAAAAACTACTGAATACAGTGCAGTGTAAATGACCTCCAACTGAGGACAATTCTAGCACAAACACCTCCAATTGAGGACAAGTTAATACCTTTGGACAACACATAAAACTATTTCATAAATATCTCTAGCATTTAATTCCTTTTATGCTAGGAACTTCAAAGTCAGTTCCGTTTCATAAGACTGGAGACACCTCTACTTAAAGTGTTTTATAGCAAACCCACTGACGACCAATATTTAACACTTTGCAACTGTTAGACCTTTAAGAAAAAAACTAAATTTCAAGGCTTATAATGGAACAAAATTAAATTGCAATTTTACTTAAATATCAGGCAACCATTCATCTCATATAAGTAGAAAGGTAAGTGAAAAAGCGTACCTCTATTAGTCCCTGGTTGATCAACGGAGGCATCAACATTATCAACATCCACATCATCAGCATCCACATCATCAGTATCAACAGTATTCACATCATGGCAATGTTCAGCTGCAATACAAAAACATCACATCACTGAAAAGTGACAGAAGCATCAAAAACAGAACAAGACTATACATTATGGTATTTAACTTGGAAGAAAAACTACTAAATACAGTGCAGTGTGAATGACCTCAAACTGAGGACAATTCAAGCACAAACACCTCCAATTGAGGACAAGTTATTACCCTTGAATAACACATACAAAACTATTTCTTAAATATCTCTGGTATAAAATTTCATTTAAGCTAAGCACTTCAACCAGTTTTGTCTCATAAAACTTGAGGCACGTTTACTGGAAGTTCTTTATAGCACACCCACTGACAACCAATATTATAACACTTTGCAACTCCTAGTTAAGAAAAACACACCATATTTCAAGCGTATGAAAGACAACAAAAATCTTCAATCACTTATGCTTTCTCAAACCAGGGGACAATTCAATACAATTTAACAGAGCAACCTTGGAGTTTACCAATTGCACTGACGGCAAATAAAAACTTTCAAGTAATTTTAATTGTAAACAAAACATGTACGTTATACCAAAGAATTACTCTTCATTTAAAATAAAGGTCGGGGCATGATGGTGAACAAGCATGCAAAGTTTCAAAGCCAGATGTCAATGGACTTTGAAAATATTTGAGGTGGTACGTAAACATTAACGTAAATCCTAAGAAGAAAAAGGGGCATAATTTTCTCAAAATGCTTGATAAAGTTACCTCTTCCTGTGAACAGGTTGGGGGAATGATGGTGAACAAGCGTGCAAAGTTTCGAAGCCATATGTCAATGGACTTTGAAAATATTTGAAGTGGTACACAAACTTTAATATAAGTGGTTACACCGACGCTGCTGCCGACGCTCGGGTGACTAGGATAGCTCTCCTTATTCTTTGAATAGTCAAGCTAAAAAATCATTGGTTAACACCTTATGCTGGGGCCTGAACTATAACTTTCTGCCAACAAAGTTATGTCCTGTTATACATATAAAATAGGTGAGTATGTATTTTCCCCAATTCTGCGACAATATTTTCCTTTAGATTGTCCTATTTATGAAAAAACATTTGATAGAAATCAGGTAAGAATTGGCCAAGAAAAAAACTTTGTCTGCAATAAAATAATTAATTATGCCTCCACTAGAATATGTGAATGCAAATGTTTATATGGCACATTATCACTTACATTCATTTCTACTTTGATAATAATTATATTTTGCATTTTTTTTAATTATGCTTCCTTGTTTTAAACAGTATTCTATTTTACAATCAATTATTGGTTACAATCAACTGATTAGATATTGGCTGTAATTGGAAAGCTGTTGCTATTTATATACTGTTTAACTGTTATATATAACAGTAAGTCACTCTAAGATGAATTTTATGTATTTTATCGGATATACATGGTAAAGACTGATTTAGACTCTTAGATTGTTTTTTAAAGAAATAAAAAATAAACATTATATCATATCTTGCTTTCAACCGGCTAGTGGTAACATTCAATCGTATTTGGAGTTTTTTTATAAAGATGAAATTAAACAAAATGTACGCCGTTAAATATGATATTGTTTTGGACTTCTGCTACATTAACAATAAATCTGACTGCAAAACAACCATGTATCTTAAAGATAAGTGTTTAACATCACATCAGTTCACATACAACTTCTGAGCATAAGCGACAGTAAATTTTGGACATATAGATCTATATTATTTTTGATTTTGATTGTTTTAATTCCTTATGACCACACTTGACTTAAACATTAACATTAGAAAGTTAAGGTTAGTCACTGTACCCTAAACAGAATAATTTTGCATTCACAGTCACCTTAACATAAAAAAACATAATCGGGTCATGATTCTTTGTCGGTAGGGTTTGGTTGTCTTGAAAACCTATTCAAATCATATTGTAGTTTATTTTTCAGAGGGCTACAAGTTTGCTAACAGAAGTCGTACCAACACAAACTCGCACCAATACGAGTCGTGCAATATACGGACAGGTCGCCCCACATATGTATTTTAAGGCGGTATGGGAAGATTCATATAAGTAGCTTGTCATATAGACTTTATATTAATTTACCATCATCAATTCTTAATCAATAAAATACCTTTAAAAAAGATATCCAATAAATGTTGTAAAATTTGACAGAAATAATATGTACTACCGTATATAATCCATATGCGGGGCGCCTTCTCTCTATATATGGTGAGACTTCATAGAAGTACTAGTTTGTGTTGGTACGACGGCTCTTGTAATCACGTGTTTGATGAAGTTCATGCATGGTTGTTAGCTACAAGCATGATTGTATGCTAGTCTAAAAAAATAGACGTGTTATACAGGATTCTTCCAATACATAACGTCTAAACAGGTTTGTGCAAAAACAGGGGGTTTTTGACACGTATTGAAATTTTATTTCGAGAAGAATTTTATAAAGGTTCATATTCATATTTTACCATGTAACTTGTGCAAATATATTTTGCACAAAAAAAGCATTAAATTGCAATAAAACGAAACTCGACTAACACAGACTACAATTATGCCAAGCTTAACAACAATGCGTTGTTAAATTAAACCACAAAGGTTACACTTGAATTATTTTTAGACAATACCATTCTCTTATTACACTTAATGCACCAGTCAATTGTAACCTCGCCCCCCCCCCCAGGTCCGGGGGTATACCGGGGATAGCCGGGGAAAAGGGTTGTGTTTTTATTTTCCAGGTGCCCCCGCAGGGCCGGGTGATCGCGATGGTTTAGTCATAACGGCAAATTTAGCGGAGATTGGGCCTTATATAGAGTCTCTGGGGTGCGGGGGCATTTGGTCGGCGTTTAACAATCAGTTCGTCCCCGCAAGGCGGGGATTTTACCCGGGGTTTGCTGGAATGAAAGTCAAAGTCCCGGCTATTCCATTGGACCTTGGGGTGGACCGTGGTTACAATTGGCTGGTGCATAAGTGTTTCATGAAACCAGTCATCAATATTAGACTTTTGGATGAACTAGCCTGAATTCTTAAACTTTTGCTTGGCATCAATTTTTTTAACAAGCCCTGCGCCCTGTATATAAAATTCAGAATTTTAACAAGCCCGGAAGACATTTTTCCAATGCAGGGGTTGCTAATTCATATTGATCTGTCAACAAAGCATCACCAATTTAAACTACCTAGCAGGTGCCCTTTATCTTTCCGCTCAATAAACTTAGCGCTGGGCTCTGTCATTCTTGGCTAGGAAAACAACAGGTAGGACATGGACGCTTAGAGTCGCCAAATAAAAACCGTCTCTGAAGACTGAAGCTATCATTCATCAACGACAACGTACAATTATTTGGACTAAGATGTATGCTATTAAGCATAATGCTTTAATGCACTGCTTTTGTAGATACATAAGCTTTAATAAATTAAACCATTCAATAATAACTACTGGCGAATAGCTGGTGTTTAAGCATAACAGCTGACCAACTTAAATCTTGTTTTGTTCATTTTTACAAGAATACTGTACACTGAATGTCTCCGAAAACTCGTCGTGTTGACATATAATAATTCTTTAAATTAGCATAAAAAATGTAATAAATTTCTATTTCAAAGAAAAGTATATAGTGTCTTATATAAACAGCTAATGGGCACATCATAATTGTAGAAACCATCACTGTATCTTCATTTTAATGAAATTTTCCGTTTCCGGGTCAGACATCGCGAAAACATATGACATTCTCAAATATCAATCGAAGTAAACAACGTCTGGTCATGACCGTATCATACTGATAAGATAACACCTTTAAACATATATTTTACGATAAAATATTGTTATAAAGTAAATTAACAATTGAAAACAGATTTTTCACTCACTTGATGATGCGCGTAACACCGCCAATCGAGACCACTGGAGTCATTCGGAACTCCTCGGCCATTTTTTCAAAAACAACCTCGGATGTATGCCGGTACATCTGTTGAAGTAGTCCGTATTTTTTTGAATAAAATCATTAATTAAATGTAGTGTTTAAGAGTTGTATTTATTGCTCTCGGTTTAAATTGATTGCCATTGAAGTGTATTATTGCAAACATAATTACGATTCCCAAGAGTTAAGTCATAAATTTTAACTACTAAATAAGATTACTACGCGATCTATTTGCAGCGGACTTAAACGTACCACTTTTTAAGTATGTAAACCGTCCATATACATCCGAGGTTGTTTTTGAAAAAATGGCCGAGGAGCTCCGAATGCACTGGAGTGTGACCAAAAAAGAGGCAAAAAATGGGGGCGATACTATTTCCCGGTCTCTCCTCGTAAAATCCGGTCTCATCCGGTCTCATAATTCCCGGTTCATAACTTATGGCCCCAGGCAACGGATTGTGTTGCTGATGTTTATAACACGATTTTGACAATCTTATTTGTTTTTATATGTAACAAAATGGTATAAAATATATAAACATTATGTCTTAATTTATGCAATTTGTTATAGGTATACACTATTTATGCAATTCGTGTTAAAGGTGTAGAGAAAGATGCGATGCAGTACAAATGCTCATGTTTTTTTGCATAAAAGATTGAGGACGGCTAGAGTATGAAGTAACTTAGAATTGCACCTTTTAAATTATGTTATGTCAAAGTTGTTTATTGTTCTTCCTTTTTTGTTTACCCCCCCCTCCGCCCGACATAATTTTTTTTAAGCATAAATGATTACAGTTGAAAAATTCCATGTTTGCATATCCGACTCATATCGATACGATACGATATGTTTATTGCGTAAAACATTATACAATGTTCATCGCATGTAAACAAGTAAATCAATGAATGGAGAAAAAGTACACAAACACATTTTCTGGAGCTAAAAGTTGCAATGTTATAACATCCTATTATAGTAAGTATGCGTGTGCTTAGACATTAAAGCTACTAGATGAAGAGTGTTTCTTTGAAGTTGCGCCATTCTGAAGTAATCAACACATTATGTCTCCATTTTTCGTTTATAATTTTGTGCTATTCGCTAACATTGAATACATTTGAATACCTTCGTCATTATTACACAACTTTAGCCGAATATATTTTATTTGTCAACTTGAAGTTTGCAATAAAACTCTAGCTGTTTAAGAAATCTGATGCTGATTATTTTATTTATTTTTGAATTTGGTTATATGTTATCATCGTATTATTTCTAATTAAGATTATTAGAGCCTTTGCATAACAATCATTTATTCTATAAAATTGCCTTTATAATAAACAACAATATTTTTAGGGTATGAACCGAACAGTAGCCGTGCGTGTGTTATAAAAAACACTAATCCGTTTATCATGCCCTTATCGAGGGACATTCGCTAATCTCTGACACGCGTTGCATAACGCATTTACACCTTTCATGATATGACATTATTGTGTATTGTCATAAACCTGTTATGAAGAGTTCCTTGACAAAATAAAATGATAATAAATAAACTTCTGAAATATTCGGAAGGCTATTTTACAAATGAAATATAACTTACAACATACAATAATCTTTATTTAAAGTCGTCATGATCGGTGGAACTACGATGCTCCTAATTTATAAAAAGTAACAAATCTCAGCTTATAAAAGTTCCACGACTTCTATAACAACCAAATGTACATGCCTGTGGTGTCTTTGCAACTGCTAATGCTGTGGATTTTTGTTTTAAGAATGGCTATGTAAATACAAACGTCAATTTTGTTGTAAGTGAAATGAGGGAACATCTAGTCAGCTAGAAAATAAAAAAAAATCCGTTTTATAGAGAAAATGAAAAGTCGCGATCCCTATGAATTTCAAATTAAAAACATTCTGTTCATGTGAAATGCCAGAATTCGTCGATAATTTAGTTATTTGCGAAAATAGGACATGCAGGAAAAGATTCCACATGAAATGCGTCGGCATAAACATTAAAATTAGACGATCAGTTGGCAGAAATACATAAGGCAACTGGTCGTGGAAGCGCATCTGCTGCAACAAAATCAATAGTTAAACAAAAGAAGGATAATAGAATTCCTGAAGTACTGAGATAACTTACATGTAGTCAAGCATTGTTATTTTTTGTATTACTATTATCAATAGTATACTTATAACTGAATTTAATATGAAAACAACACACACTCAATGTGTTTGTTATTCATGACATTAATTTCAGTACATGTGCATATTTCATGTTTTTATCTTTGCCTAAATTTATTTTATGTTTTATTGATATAAAATTTGAAATAAATAGTGACATAATTATCATCAAATATCTAATGTTTTAATCAACTGTAATCTTTTGTAATCCTATTACCCCCCGCGGTCATTAACACCTTTTTGATCACGCCCGATAGCTACTATAAAACAGAGACCGGAGGAGACCGGGACCGGAGGAGACCGGGACCGGGAAATAGTATCGCCCAAAAAATGGAAATTTACGGACGGTCACGCACTTCCCATACACTTGACCCTTCTGACCTCCAACTGAGGACAGTCTATTTTTATGATTTTATTTTTCGTTTCAAGTCATAAAACGAACTTTGAGACTACCTTAAAAAAATGCCAAATGAGACCGTCCTCAGTTGGCGGTAATGGTCTCAATCGTTGCTGTTATTTCTAAGGATTGTCCTCAGTTGGCGGTGTGTGCAAACCCACACACACACACACACACGCACATATATATATACACTCACACACAAACACACGCACGCCCATAAACACGCACGCATCTTCGCATACACGCACGCACGAACTAATTTATAAATCTACTCTGTTTACAAAACGAAATAGAATACAATACGTTTATTTCAGCTTAAACTTACAAAGTTTATAGCAGTAAAAAACAACATATAAAAAGTTGTGAACAAACTTAACAAAGGAATGTTATGTATAAAAATATATGCATGATATGTTATTACATACATGTATGTTATTCCAATATAAGAGTACAAAAAGTCAGAAGAAGGTTTAATTTCAGGTTTATTATTTAACTTAAATATAACATATACATATATATATATATGAAAGGCGCACAATTAGTTACGGACAAAAAAGTATTTCTCATTTTTTTCATTGACAATACTCACACTTCAGTACCAGCAGTTTGGCATATTACTCGGACGAAGCAGAAATCGAGCTAAGTTGTATAAGTACTATAAATATGTATTGTTTCACTATTGTATTGTTTCCTGTGAGTTGAATACATGCTTGTGCTTTCTTTATGTGACATTATGTTTATAAGTAAATACGGTTGACAGGTTTGTGGATTTTTATTGTGGACATTTTATAAAGCATGTTTTGGCTATTTAAATTTATTTATCTTTTTTCAAATTACAAATGATACATAAGGTATAGGTGGACATTTCGTGTTAAATAAATGGTATTATGCTAAAACATCATTATGAATTTAATTACATTACAATCTTGGTCACTCTAACGATGGTACAATTGTCTAGACTTGGTAGCGCTTGTCCGGGTTTTCTTGTAAGTGGAATACCTCGATGCTCGACTTTGGTGGACACGCGCTCGACGCCTTCTAGAAATCTGAGCCGAATATTCTCTGAACTCTATGTGCTGGTAGCGACAGGGACCTCAGTGGTTTAGGGGGACCTTCATGGACGGGACTGTCTCCGCAAGCGCTTATCAGATCTAGACAATTATGCAATTGCGGTAGGGTATATTAAGATCAAGCGAAAATTCCGTAAATCCAATTTTGGTTAAGTGCAACATTAGTAAGCAACTGTATTTTCGTAGATCGCCAAGTAATTAGTGTCGCATCTCGAGGATCTCTTTCTAACTTTATTAAAGGAAATGTCAATTATCTAAAAGCATCAATGTGCTCAATAAACAAGGCTTAAACGATGAATCAGTGAGTCAAACTTTGGCTAATACTGCATTAGTTTACAAATGTATTTTTCGTCCCACGCATTGTAATTTTAAAAGCGTTATCATAGACATCTCGTTACAGCAAATGTCCACCATATCATAACTTATATTATCATAAAATGCAGGATCAATATAATAATACTGATGAAATCATTTTTGTAAGCGGAAAAACTTTCCTTAAAGAACAAACGATAGAAATGTACATCAGTGGGGTCGTATTCAGATAGAAATGTACATCAGTGGGGTCGTATTCAGATAGAAATGTACATCAGTGGAGTTGTAAGTAGATAAAAATGTACATCAGTGAGGTCGTATTCAGATAGAAATGTACATCAGTGGGGTCGTATTCAGATAGAAATGTACATCAGTGAGGCCGTATTCAGATAGAAATGTACATCAGTGGGGTCGTATTCAGATAGAAATGTACATCAGTGTGGTCGTATTCAGATAGAAATGTACATCAGTGGGGTCGTATTCAGATAGAAATGTACATCAGTGGGGTCGTATTCAGATAGAAATGTACATCAGTGGGGTCGTATTCAGATAGAAATGTACATCAGTGGTGTCGTATTCAGATAGAAATGTACATCAGTGGGGTCGTATTCAGATAGAAATGTACATCGGTGGGGTCGTTTTCATATAGAAGTGTACATCAGTGGTGTCGTATTCAGATAGAAATGTACATCAGTGGGGTCGTATTCAGATAGAAATGTACATCAGTGGGGTCGTATTCAGATAGAAATGTACATCAGTGGGGTCGTATTCAGATAGAAATGTACATCAGTGAGGTCGTATTCAGATAAAATCCTACATCAGTGGGGTCGTATTCAGATAGAAATGTACATCAGTGGGGTCGTATTCGGATAAACATCCTACATCAGTGGGGTCGTATTCAGATAAAAATGTACATCGGTGTGGTCGTATTCAGATAAAATCCTACATCAGTGGGGTCGTATTCAGATAGAAATGTACATCGGTGTGGTCGTATTCAGATAAAATCCTACATCAGTGGGGTCGTATTCAGATAGAAATGTACATCGGAGTGGTCGTATTCAGATAAAATCCTACATCAGTGCGGTCGTATTCAGATAAAAATGTACATCAGTGGGTTCGTATTCAGATAGAAATGTAAATCAGCGGAATCGTATTCAGATAGAAATGTACATCGTCGTATTCAATAACGATTTTAGATTGAACTGAAGTTTCAGATTAAGATTTTACTATTTTGATCGACCTGTCAATATTGAAAACTGAGTCTGAACTGGATATTAAACGTGTAACAGTATGTTTCGATTTTTTGTGCAGATCGTGTCTGATACAGTTTCTAATTTGCCCTTAGCAATGTGTGCCAAATTTTAACCAACATTGACTTGTGTGCAACATTTGTCTACTGGGAATCGAACTAAAGGCGGTTACACGTATACTCATTTGCCAAATGATATTTATGGTGACTGTTTAGATATTACTCGAAGTTTTATATTATTTCCTCTCAGACGCCGGTATCCATTTACGGAGATGATTGCGGGTGCGCTGAGAAAATGATGGCGGGCGGCTTATTTGTTCATGACGGCTAAGCCGGGAATACACTACAATCTGGCAGTGAGAAATGATATCATAACGTAAGCGTAAGTGCGTTACACAGCTATACGATTTCAGAAATTGTAGTAAAGGTTGTTAGCTGTGTTTTATCGGAACTTTGACTAAGAAATATGAAATGGGCTTATCATAAAAGGCGTTTTTAACACGAAGTGCTCTTAGTTAGTATCAGTCGCTGTCCGTCGGCTATCGTATTTAGTCAACATTGTGTCGCAATATGTCCATGTTGTTATTTTTATGATCTGCGAAGGTGTTACATCAAGTCTAAACATTTTATTTCAGTACAATTGTTAAGACGATTTGTATTTGCCATTTTTAGACTTTCGAAAACAAAATAAGTGCTGAATTGAATTGCAATCAAATAAACCAATCGTATCACACGACAAACTATGGACTATCGGGATTATGGAAATAAGGCGATTTTTTTCTTTATAACACCCTTACCATAATACATAGATCTTATTTAGAATGCTTGCATTATTAACTCCTAAGTCAGGTTTGGTTATGAGTCATGTCGATGAAGAGGTTTTCACTGAGTCATTTATAGGCGTGTATAAATGAATTGCTAGATTTTCATCCCCGCCCGCCCCCTCATTAACTCCTAAGTCAGGTTTGGTTATGAGTCATGTCGATGAAGAGGTTTTCACTGAGTCATTTATAGGCAAGTATAAATAAATTGCTAGATTTTCATCCCCGCCCGCCCCCTCATTAACTCCTAAGTCAGGTTTGGTTATGAGTCATGTCGATGAAGAGATTTTCACTGAGTCATTTATAGGCAAGTATAAATAAATTGCTAGATTTTCATCCCCGCCCGCCCCCTCATTAACTCCTAAGTCAGGTTTGATTATGAGTCATGTCGATGAAGAGGTTATCACTGAGTCATTTATAGGCGAGTATAAATAAATTGCTAGATTTTCATCCCCGTCCGCCCCCTCATTAACTCCTAAGTCAGGTTTGATTATGAGTCATGTCGATGAAGAGGTTATCACTGAGTAATTTATAGGCGAGTATAAATAAATTGCTAGATTTTCATCCCCGTCCGCCCCCTCATTAACTCCTACGTCAGGTTTGATTATGAGTCATGTCGATGAAGAGGTTTTCACTGAGTCATTTATAGGCAAGTATAAATAAATTGCTAGATTTTCATCCCCGCCCGCCCCCTCATTAACTCCTAAGTCAGGTTTGGTTATGAGTCATGTCGATGAAGAGGTTTTCACTGAGTCATTTATAGGCGTGTATAAATAAATTGCTAGATTTTCATCACTGCCCGCCCCCTCATTAACTCCTAAGTCAGGTTTGATTATGAGTCATGTCGATGAAGAGGTTTTCACTGAGTCATTTATAGGCGAGTATAAATAAATTGCTAGATTTTCATCCCCGCCCGCCCCCTCATTAACTCCTAAGTCAGGTTTGGTTATGAGTTATGTCGATGAAGAGGTTTTCACTGTGTCATTTATAGGCGTGTATAAATAAATTGCTAGATTTTCATCCCCGCCCGCCCCCTCATTAACTCCTAAGTCAGGTTTGGTTATGAGTTATGTCGATGAAGAGGTTTTCACTGTGTCATTTATAGGCGTGTATAAATAAATTGCTAGATTTTCATCCCCGCCCGCCCCCTCATTAACTCCTAAGTCAGGTTTGATTATGAGTCATGCCGATGAAGAGGTTTTCACTGAGTCATTTATAGGCGTGTATAAATAAATTGCTAGATTTTCATCCCCGCCCGCCCCCTCATTAACTCCTAAGTCAGGTTTAGTTATGAGTTATGTCGATGAAGAGGTTTTCACTGAGTCATTTATAGGCGTGTATAAATAAATTGCTAGATTTTCATCCCCGCCCGCCCCCTCATTAACTCCTAAGTCAGGTTTGGTCATGAGTCATGCCGATGAAGAGGTTTTCACTGTGTCATTTATAGGCGAGTATAAATAAATTGCTAGATTTTCATCCCCACCCGCCCCCTCATTAACTCCTAAGTCAGGTTTGGTTATGAGTCATGTCGATGAAGAGGTTTTCACTGAGTCATTTATAGGCGAGTATAAATAAATTGCTAGATTTTCATCCCCGCCCGCCCCCTCATTAACTCCTAAGTCAGGTTTGGTTATGAGTCATGTCGATGAAGAGGTTTTCACTGAGTCATTTATAGGCGTGTATAAATAAATTGCTAGATTTTCATCCCCGCCCGCCCCCACATTAACTCCTAAGTCAGGTTTGGTTATGAGTCATGTCGATGAAGAGGTTTTCACTGAGTCATTTATAGGCGAGTATAAATAAATTGCTAGATTTTCATCCCCGCCCGCCCCCTCATTAACTCCTAAGTCAGGTTTGGTTATGAGTCATGTCGATGAAGAGGTTTTCACTGAGTCATTTATAGGCGAGTATAAATAAATTGCTAGATTTTCATCCCCGCCCGCCCCTCATTAACTCCTAAGTCAGGTTTGGTTATGAGTCATGTCGATGAAGAGGTTTTCACTGAGTCATTTATAGGCGAGTATAAATAAATTGCTAGATTTTCATCCCCGTCCGCCCCCTCATTAACTCCTAAGTCAGGTTTGGTTATGAGTCATGTCGATGAAGAGGTTTTCACTGAGTCATTTATAGGCGAGTATAAATAAATTGCTAGATATTCATCCCCGCCCGCCCCTCATTTACTCCTAAGTCAGGTTTGGTTATGAGTCATGTCGATGAAGAGGTTTTCACTGAGTCATTTATAGGCGAGTTTAAATAAATTGCTAGATTTTCATCACCGCCCGCCCCCTCATTAACTCCTAAGTCAGGTTTGGTTATGAGTCATGTCGATGAAGAGGTTTTCACTGAGTCATTTATAGGCGAGTATAAATAAATTGCTAGATTTCCATCCCCGCCCGCCCCCTCATTAACTCCTTAGTCAGGTTTGGTTATGAGTCATGTCGATGAAGAGGTTTTCACTGAGTCATTTATAGGCGAGTATAAATAAATTGCTAGATTTTCATCCCCGTCCGCCCCCTCATTAACTCCTAAGTCAGGTTTGATTATGAGTCATGTCGATGAAGAGGTTATCACTGAGTCATTTATAGGCGAGTATAAATAAATTGCTAGATTTTCATCACCGCCCGCCCCCTCATTAACTCCTAAGTCAGGTTTGGTTATGAGTCATGTCGATGAAGAGGTTTTCACTGAGTCATTTATAGGCGAGTATAAATAAATTTCTAGATTTTCATCCCCGCCCACCCCCTCATTAACTCCTAAGTCAGGTTTGGTTATGAGTCATGTCGATGAAGAGGTTTTCACTGAGTCATTTATAGGCGAGTATAAATAAATTTCTAGATTTTCATCCCCGCCCGCCCCCTCATTAACTCCTAAGTCAGGTTTGGTTATAAGTCATGTCGATGAAGAGGTTTTCACTCAGTCATTTATAGGCGTGTATAAATAAATTTCTAGATTTTCATCCCCGCCCGCCCCCTCATTAACTCCTAAGTCAGGTTTGATTATGAGTCATGTCGATGAAGAGGTTTTCACTGAGTCATTTATAGGTGTGTATAAATAAATTGCTAGATTTTCATCCCCGCCCGCCCCCTCATTAACTCCTAAGTCAGGTTTGGTTATGAGTCATGTCGATGAAGAGGTTTTCACTGAGTCATTTATAGGCGAGTATGAATAAATTGCTAGATTTCCATCCCCGCCCGTCCCCTCATTAACTCCTAAGTCAGGTTTGGTTATGAGTCATGTCGTTGAAGAGGTTTTCACTGAGTCATTTATAGGCGAGTATAAATAAATTGCTAGATTGCCATCCCCGCCCGCCCCCTCATTAACTCCTAAGTCAGGTTTGATTATGAGTCATGTCGATGAAGAGGTTTTCACTGAGTCATTTATAGGCGAGTATAAATAAATTGCTAGATTTTCATCCCCGCCCGCCCCCTCATTAACTCCTACGTCAGGTTTGGTTATGAGTCATGTCGATGAAGAGGTTTTCACTGAGTCATTTATAGGCGAGTATAAATAAATTGCTAGATTTTCATCCCCGCCTGCCCCCACATTAACTCCTCAGTCAGGTTTGGTTATGAGTCATGTCGATGAAGAGGTTTTCACTGAGTCATTTATAGGCGAGTATAAATAAATTGCTAGATTTTCATCCCCGCCCGCCCCACATTAACTCCTAAGTCAGGTTTGGTTATGAGTCATGTCGATGAAGAGGTTTTCACTGTGTCATTTATAGGCGTGTATAAATAAATTGCTAGATTTTCATCCCCGCCCGCCCCCACATTAACTCCTAAGTCAGGTTTGGTTATGAGTCATGTCGATGAAGAGGTTTTCACTGAGTCATTTATAGGCGAGTATAAATAAATTGCTAGATTTTCATCCCCGCCCGCCCCCTCATTAACTCCTAAGTCAGGTTTGGTTATGAGTCATGTCGATGAAGAGGTTTTCACTGAGTCATTTATAGGCGAGTATAAATAAATTGCTAGATTTTCATCCCCGCCCGCCCCCTCATTAACTCCTAAGTCAGGTTTGGTTATGAGTCATGTCGATGAAGAGGTTTTCACTGTGTCATTTATAGGCGTGTATAAATAAATTGCTAGATTTTCATCCCCGCCCGCCCCCTCATTAACTCCTAAGTCAGGTTTGGTTATGAGTCATGTCGATGAAGAGGTTTTCACTGAGTCATTTATAGGCGAGTATAAATAAATTGCTAGATTTCCATCCCCGCCCGCCTCCTCATTAACTCCTAAGTCAGGTTTGGTTATGAGTCATGTCGATGAAGAGGTTTTCACTGAGTCATTTATAGGCGAGTATAAATAAATTGCTAGATTTCCATCCCCGCCCGCCCCCTCATTAACTCCTAAGTCAGGTTTGGTTATGAGTCATGTCGATGAAGAGGTTTTCACTGAGTCATTTATAGGCGAGTATAAATAAATTGCTAGATTTCCATCCCCGCCCGCCTCCTCATTAACTCCTAAGTCAGGTTTGGTTATGAGTCATGTCGATGAAGAGGTTTTCACTGAGTCATTTATAGGCGAGTATAAATAAATTGCTAGATTTTCATCCCCGCCCGCCCCACATTAACTCCTAAGTCAGGTTTGGTTATGAGTCATGTCGATGAAGAGGTTTTCACTGAGTCATTTATAGGCGAGTATAAATAAATTGCTAGATTTTCATCCCCGCCCGCCCCCTCATTAACTCCTAAGTCAGGTTTGGTTATGAGTCATGTCGATGAAGAGGTTTTCACTGAGTCATTTATAGGCGAGTATAAATTAATTGCTAGATTTTCATCCCTGCCCGCCCCCTCATTAACTCCTAAGTCAGGTTTGATTATGAGTCATGTCGATGAAGAGGTTTTCACTGAGTCATTTATAGGCGTGTATAAATAAATTGCTAGATTTTCATCCCCGCCCACCCCCTCATTAACTCCTAAGTCAGGTTTGATTATGAGTCATGTCGATGAAGAGGTTTTCACTGAGTCATTTATAGGCGTGTATAAATAAATTGCTAGATTTTCATCCCCGCCCACCCCCTCATTAACTCCTAAGTCAGGTTTGATTATGAGTCATGCCGATGAAGAGGTTTTCACTGAGTCATTTATAGGCGTGTATAAATAAATTGCTAGATTTCCATCCCCGCCCGCCCCCTCATTAACTCCTAAGTCAGGTTTGATTATGAGTCATGTCGATGAAGAGGTTTTCACTGAGTCATTTATAGGCGAGTATAAATAAATTGCTAGATTTTCATCCCCGCCCGCCCCCTCATTAACTCCTAAGTCAGGTTTGGTTATGAGTCATGTCGATGAAGAGGTTTTCACTGAGTCATTTATAGGCGTGTATAAATAAATTGCTAGATTTTCATCCCCGCCCGCCCCCTCATTAACTCCTAAGTCAGGTTTGGTTATGAGTCATGTCGATGAAGAGGTTTTCACTGAGTCATTTATAGGCGAGTATAAATAGATTGCTAGATTTTCATCCCCGCCCGCCCCCTCATTAACTCCTAAGTCAGGTTTGGTTATGAGTCATGCCGATGAAGAGGTTTTCACTGAGTCATTTATAGGCGAGTATAAATAAATTGCTAGATTTTCATCCCCGCCCGCCCCCTCATTAACTCCTAAGTCAGGTTTGGTTATGAGTCATGTTGATGAAGAGGTTTTCACTGAGTCATTTATAGGCGTGTATAAATAAATTGCTAGATTTTCATCCCCGCCCGCCCCTCATTAACTCCTAAGTCAGGTTTGGTTATAAGTCATGTCGATGAAGAGGTTTTCACTGAGTCATTTATAGGCGAGTATAAATAAATTGGTAGATTTTCATCCCCGCCCGCCCCCTCATTAACTCCTAAGTCAGGTTTGGTTATGAGTCATGTCGATGAAGAGGTTTTCACTGAGTCATTTATAGGCGAGTATAAATAAATTGCTAGATTTTCATCCCCGCCCGCCCCTCATTAACTCCTAAGTCAGGTTTGGTTATGAGTCATGTCGATGAAGAGGTTTTCACTGAGTCATTTATAGGCGAGTATAAATAAATTGCTAGATTTTCATCCCCGCCCTCCCCTCATTAACTCCTAAGTCAGGTTTGGTTATGAGTCATGTCGATGAAGAGGTTTTCACTGAGTCATTTATAGGCGAGTATAAATAAATTGCTAAATTTTCATCCCCGCCCGCCCCTCATTAACTCCTAAGTCAGGTTTGGTTATGAGTCATGTCGATGAAGAGGTTTTCACTGAGTCATTTATAGGCGAGTATAAATAAATTGCTAGATTTTCATCCCCGCCCGCCCCTCATTAACTCCTAAGTCAGGTTTGGTTATGAGTCATGCCGATGAAGAGGTTTTCACTGAGTCATTTATAGGCGAGTATAAATAAATTGCTAGATTTTCATCCCCGCCCTCCCCTCATTAACTCCTAAGTCAGGTTTGGTTATGAGTCATGTCGACGAAGAGGTTTTCACTGAGTCATTTATAGGCGAGTATAAATAAATTGCTAGATTTTCATCCCCGCCCTCCCCTCATTAACTCCTAAGTCAGGTTTGGTTATGAGTCATGTCCACGAAGAGGTTTTCACTGAGTCATTTATAGGCGAGTATAAATAAATTGCTAGATTTTCATCCCCGCCCGCCCCCTCATTAACTCCTAAGTCAGGTTTGGTTATGAGTCATGTCGATGAAGAGGTTTTCACTGAGTCATTTATAGGCGAGTATAAATAAATTGCTAGATTTTCATCCCCGCCCGCCCCACATTAACTCCTTAGTCAGGTTTGGTTATGAGTCATGTCGATGAAGAGGTTTTCACTGAGTCATTTATAGGCGAGTATAAATAAATTGCTAGATTTTCATCCCCGCCCGCCCCCTCATTAACTCCTAAGTCAGGTTTGGTTATGAGTCATGTCGATGAAGAGGTTTTCACTGAGTCATTTATAGGCGAGTATAAATAAATTGCTAGATTTTCATCCCCGTCCGCCCCCTCATTAACTCCTAAGTCAGGTTTGGTTATGAGTCATGTCGATGAAGAGGTTTTCACTGAGTCATTTATAGGCGAGTATAAATAAATTGCTAGATATTCATCCCCGCCCGCCCCTCATTTACTCCTAAGTCAGGTTTGGTTATGAGTCATGTCGATGAAGAGGTTTTCACTGAGTCATTTATAGGCGAGTTTAAATAAATTGCTAGATTTTCATCACCGCCCGCCCCCTCATTAACTCCTAAGTCAGGTTTGGTTATGAGTCATGTCGATGAAGAGGTTTTCACTGAGTCATTTATAGGCGAGTATAAATAAATTGCTAGATTTCCATCCCCGCCCGCCCCCTCATTAACTCCTTAGTCAGGTTTGGTTATGAGTCATGTCGATGAAGAGGTTTTCACTGAGTCATTTATAGGCGAGTATAAATAAATTGCTAGATTTTCATCCCCGTCCGCCCCCTCATTAACTCCTAAGTCAGGTTTGATTATGAGTCATGTCGATGAAGAGGTTATCACTGAGTCATTTATAGGCGAGTATAAATAAATTGCTAGATTTTCATCACCGCCCGCCCCCTCATTAACTCCTAAGTCAGGTTTGGTTATGAGTCATGTCGATGAAGAGGTTTTCACTGAGTCATTTATAGGCGAGTATAAATAAATTTCTAGATTTTCATCCCCGCCCACCCCCTCATTAACTCCTAAGTCAGGTTTGGTTATGAGTCATGTCGATGAAGAGGTTTTCACTGAGTCATTTATAGGCGAGTATAAATAAATTTCTAGATTTTCATCCCCGCCCGCCCCCTCATTAACTCCTAAGTCAGGTTTGGTTATAAGTCATGTCGATGAAGAGGTTTTCACTCAGTCATTTATAGGCGTGTATAAATAAATTTCTAGATTTTCATCCCCGCCCGCCCCCTCATTAACTCCTAAGTCAGGTTTGATTATGAGTCATGTCGATGAAGAGGTTTTCACTGAGTCATTTATAGGTGTGTATAAATAAATTGCTAGATTTTCATCCCCGCCCGCCCCCTCATTAACTCCTAAGTCAGGTTTGGTTATGAGTCATGTCGATGAAGAGGTTTTCACTGAGTCATTTATAGGCGAGTATGAATAAATTGCTAGATTTCCATCCCCGCCCGTCCCCTCATTAACTCCTAAGTCAGGTTTGGTTATGAGTCATGTCGTTGAAGAGGTTTTCACTGAGTCATTTATAGGCGAGTATAAATAAATTGCTAGATTGCCATCCCCGCCCGCCCCCTCATTAACTCCTAAGTCAGGTTTGATTATGAGTCATGTCGATGAAGAGGTTTTCACTGAGTCATTTATAGGCGAGTATAAATAAATTGCTAGATTTTCATCCCCGCCCGCCCCCTCATTAACTCCTACGTCAGGTTTGGTTATGAGTCATGTCGATGAAGAGGTTTTCACTGAGTCATTTATAGGCGAGTATAAATAAATTGCTAGATTTTCATCCCCGCCTGCCCCCTCATTAACTCCTAAGTCAGGTTTGATTATGAGTCATGTCGATGAAGAGGTTTTCACTGAGTCATTTATAGGCGTGTATAAATAAATTGCTAGATTTTCATCCCCGCCCACCCCCTCATTAACTCCTAAGTCAGGTTTGATTATGAGTCATGTCGATGAAGAGGTTTTCACTGAGTCATTTATAGGCGTGTATAAATAAATTGCTAGATTTTCATCCCCGCCCACCCCCTCATTAACTCCTAAGTCAGGTTTGATTATGAGTCATGCCGATGAAGAGGTTTTCACTGAGTCATTTATAGGCGTGTATAAATAAATTGCTAGATTTCCATCCCCGCCCGCCCCCTCATTAACTCCTAAGTCAGGTTTGATTATGAGTCATGTCGATGAAGAGGTTTTCACTGAGTCATTTATAGGCGTGTATAAATAAATTGCTAGATTTTCATCCCCGCCCGCCCCCTCATTAACTCCTAAGTCAGGTTTGGTTATGAGTCATGTCGATGAAGAGGTTTTCACTGAGTCATTTATAGGCGTGTATAAATAAATTGCTAGATTTTCATCCCCGCCCGCCCCCTCATTAACTCCTAAGTCAGGTTTGGTTATGAGTCATGTCGATGAAGAGGTTTTCACTGAGTCATTTATAGGCGAGTATAAATAGATTGCTAGATTTTCATCCCCGCCCGCCCCCTCATTAACTCCTAAGTCAGGTTTGGTTATGAGTCATGCCGATGAAGAGGTTTTCACTGAGTCATTTATAGGCGAGTATAAATAAATTGCTAGATTTTCATCCCCGCCCGCCCCCTCATTAACTCCTAAGTCAGGTTTGGTTATGAGTCATGTTGATGAAGAGGTTTTCACTGAGTCATTTATAGGCGTGTATAAATAAATTGCTAGATTTTCATCCCCGCCCGCCCCTCATTAACTCCTAAGTCAGGTTTGGTTATAAGTCATGTCGATGAAGAGGTTTTCACTGAGTCATTTATAGGCGAGTATAAATAAATTGGTAGATTTTCATCCCCGCCCGCCCCCTCATTAACTCCTAAGTCAGGTTTGGTTATGAGTCATGTCGATGAAGAGGTTTTCACTGAGTCATTTATAGGCGAGTATAAATAAATTGCTAGATTTTCATCCCCGCCCGCCCCACATTAACTCCTAAGTCAGGTTTGGTTATGAGTCATGTCGATGAAGAGGTTTTCACTGAGTCATTTATAGGCGAGTATAAATAAATTGCTAGATTTTCATCCCCGCCCTCCCCTCATTAACTCCTAAGTCAGGTTTGGTTATGAGTCATGTCGATGAAGAGGTTTTCACTGAGTCATTTATAGGCGAGTATAAATAAATTGCTAAATTTTCATCCCCGCCCGCCCCTCATTAACTCCTAAGTCAGGTTTGGTTATGAGTCATGTCGATGAAGAGGTTTTCACTGAGTCATTTATAGGCGAGTATAAATAAATTGCTAGATTTTCATCCCCGCCCGCCCCTCATTAACTCCTAAGTCAGGTTTGGTTATGAGTCATGCCGATGAAGAGGTTTTCACTGAGTCATTTATAGGCGAGTATAAATAAATTGCTAGATTTTCATCCCCGCCCTCCCCTCATTAACTCCTAAGTCAGGTTTGGTTATGAGTCATGTCGACGAAGAGGTTTTCACTGAGTCATTTATAGGCGAGTATAAATAAATTGCTAGATTTTCATCCCCGCCCTCCCCTCATTAACTCCTAAGTCAGGTTTGGTTATGAGTCATGTCCACGAAGAGGTTTTCACTGAGTCATTTATAGGCGAGTATAAATAAATTGCTAGATTTTCATCCCCGCCCGCCCCCTCATTAACTCCTAAGTCAGGTTTGGTTATGAGTCATGTCGATGAAGAGGTTTTCACTGAGTCATTTATAGGCGAGTATAAATAAATTGCTAGATTTTCATCCCCGCCCGCCCCACATTAACTCCTTAGTCAGGTTTGGTTATGAGTCATGTCGATGAAGAGGTTTTCACTGAGTCATTTATAGGCGAGTATAAATAAATTGCTAGATTTTCATCCCCGCCCGCCCCCTCATTAACTCCTAAGTCAGGTTTGGTTATGAGTCATATCGATGAAGAGGTTTTTACTGAGTCATTTATAGGCGAGTATAAATAAATTGCTAGATTTTCATCCCCGCCCGCCCCCTCATTAACTCCTAAGTCAGGTTTGGTTATTAGTCATGTCGATGAAGAGGTTTTCACTGAGTCATTTATAGGCGAGTATAAATAAATTGCTAGATTTCCATCCACGTCCGCCCCCTCATTAACTCCTAAGTCAGGTTTGGTTATGAGTCATGTCGATGAAGAGGTTTTCACTGAGTCATTTATAGGCGAGTATAAATAAATTGCTAGATTTTCATCCCCGTCCGCCCCCTCATTAACTCCTAAGTCAGGTTTGGTTATGAGTCATGTCGATGAAGAGGTTTTCACTGAGTCATTTATAGGCGAGTATAAATAAATTGCTAGATTTTCATCACCGCCCGCCCCCTCATTAACTCCTAAGTCAGGTTTGATTATGAGTCATGTCGATGAAGAGGTTTTCACTGAGTCATTTATAGGCAAGTATAAATAAATTGCTAGATTTTCATCCCCGCCCGCCCCCTCATTAACTCCTAAGTCAGGTTTGATTATGAGTCATGTAGATGAAGAGGTTTTCACTGAGTCATTTATAGGCGAGTATAAATAAATTGCTAGATTTTCATCCCCGCCCGCCCCCTCATTAACTCCTTAGTCAGGTTTGGTTATGAGTCATGTCCACGAAGAGGTTTTCACTGAGTCATTTATAGGCGTGTATAAATAAATTGCTAGATTTTCATCCCCGCCCGCCCCCTCATTAACTCCTAAGTCAGGTTTGGTTATGAGTCATGTTGACGAAGAGGTTTTCACTGAGTCATTTATAGGCGTGTATAAATAAATTGCTAGATTTTCATCCCCGCCCGCCCCCTCATTAACTCCTAAGTCAGGTTTGGTTATAAGTCATGTCGATGAAGAGGTTTTCACTGAGTCATTTATAGGCGAGTATAAATAAATTGCTAGATTTTCATCCCCGTCCGCCCCCTCATTAACTCCTAAGTCAGGTTTGATTATGAGTCATGTCGATGAAAAGGTTTTTACTGAGTCATTTATAGGCGAGTATAAATAAATTGCTAGATTTTCATCCCCGCCCGCCCCCTCATTAACTCCTAAGTCAGGTTTGGTTATGAGTCATGTCGATGAAGAGGTTTTCACTGAGTCATTTATAGGCGAGTATAAATAAATTGCTATATTTTCATCCCCGCCTGCCCACTCTTTAACTCCTAAGTCAGGTTTGGTTATGAGTCATGTCGATGAAGAGGTTTTCACTGAGTCATTTATAGGCGAGTATAAATAAATTGCTAGATTTTCATCCCCGCCCGCCCCCTCTTTAACTCCTAAGTCAGGTTTGGTTATGAGTCATGTCGATGAAGAGGTTTTCACTGTGTCATTTATAGGCGAGTATAAATAAATTGCTAGATTTCCATCCCCGCCCGCCCCCTCATTAACTCCTAAGTCAGGTTTGGTTATGAGTCATGTCGATGAAGAGGTTTTCACTGTGTCATTTATAGGCGAGTATAAATAAATTGCTAGATTTCCATCCCCGCCCGCCCCCTCATTAACTCCTAAGTCAGGTTTGATTATGAGTCATGTCGATGAAATGGTTTTCACTGAGTCATTTATAGGCGAGTATAAATAAATTGCTAGATTTTCATCCCCGCCCGCCCCCTCATTAACTCCTAAGTCAGGTTTGGTTATGAGTCATGTCGATGAAGAGGTTTTCACTGAGTCATTTATAGGCGTGTATAAATAAATTGCTAGATTTTCATCCCCGCCCGCACCCTCATTAACTCCTAAGTCAGGTTTGATTATGAGTCATGTCGATGAAGAGGTTTTCACGGAGTCATTTATAGGCGAGTATAAATTAATTGCTAGATTTTCATCCCCGCCCGCCCCCTCATTAACTCCTAAGTCAGGTTTGGTTATGAGTCATGTCGATGAAGAGGTTTTCACTGAGTCATTTATAGGCAAGTATAAATAAATTGCTAGATTTTCATCCCCGCCCGCCCCCTCATTAACTCCTAAGTCAGGTTTGGTTATGAGTCATGTCGATGAAGAGGTTTTCACTGAGTCATATATAGGCGAGTATAAATAAATTGCTAGATTTTCATCCCCGCCCGCCCCTCATTAACTCCTAAGTCAGGTTTGGTTATGAGTCATGTCGACGAAGAGGTTTTCACTGAGTCATTTATAGGCGAGTATAAATAAATTGCTAGATTTTCATCCCCGCCCGCTCCCTCATTAACTCCTAGGTCAGGTTTGGTTATGAGTCATGTCGACGAAGAGGTTTTCACTGAGTCATTTATAGGCGAGTATAAATAAATTGCTAGATTTTCATCACCGCCCGCCCCCTCATTAACTCCTAGGTCAGGTTTGGTTATGAGTCATGTCGACGAAGAGGTTTTCACTGAGTCATTTATAGGCGAGTATAAATAAATTGCTAGATTTTCATCACCGCCCGCCCCCTCATTAACTCCTAGGTCAGGTTTGATTATGAGTCATGTCGATGAAGAGGTTTTCACTGAGTCATTTATAGGCGAGTATAAATAAATTGCTAGATTTTCATCCCCGCCAGCCCCCTCTTTTTTCCGCCGCCCTTTAAATTGTATTGACTCAAATAAAAATGTTGAACTGTATTTGCGTATCGGTCCGGAACTGTCCGAAAATGGTTTTTATTCATACCAGCTGATGTCCATGGACACATCCACATGTATAAAAGGAGAATTGTTACAATGGTGTTTTTTGGTTCGTCTAGAAACACATGTATATAGCCCATTGTGCAATAAGAAAAAAAAACATGAGCATTTATTCAACGACGAAATAGTCATTTGGGAAAAAATCTTCACCCGCGTTCATTTATAAAAATGAATAAAAATCTAACAATTAACTTATACTGGCCTGAAGAAAGTACATGGCATTTGGTGATACTATTTTGTAAACAGACAAAGTCATGACTTAATCCTTAAGAACTTTTGTTAACTATCAACATGACGCAAGAGTTGGTTATATTGTATTACTTATACATAGGCCATGGTTCAAAAATTGGTTTTATCAAGGTTAATAATGTAGGCCATGATGTCAAATGTTTAAAGCTGCACCCTCACAGATTTACCGTGTTTACAACTTATTTTTTGTTTGTTTTGGAGTGAGCAAATTTTGCGTAAATATCTGCAAACCAGTGATAAAAGACAAAAGATCAGATTGCAGATTTTCATATTTCCTTTCGAAAATTAATGTTTTATGGCTAAAGAAGTTACTAATGGTTGAAGAAATATGCATGAAAAATCAATTTAAAACATCAATATAAAAATCTGCGATCATTTTTGTTTTGTCAGCAGTATTATACGACTGGTTCACATGCATTTTCGTATAAATTAGCTCGTTCCAAGACATAAACTAAAAAAAAGTTGTCAAAACGTTCAATCTGTGAGAGTGCAACTTTAACAAACCCTATTATCACAGACATGACCCACTACTGACACAAATGCCTCAACTCTTTATAAATCGTGTTTAGACTGTTCTAAGAAGAATGAAAGCAGTATGATACTGTTAATTCTAAGTATTATCGTCAGAGGAGATAAAGTGGTCGACACTGTCTTTTGAAAATCATTAACGTTGGTCTGAACTAAAAATATGCATATGAAACTTAGTAAACATATAATGATTGACCAAACACACAATTTAGACAGAGATGGTGCATAAGTGATTTAAGTCCTTCGAACAACTAAGGGCAAAAAGGAAACATTCTTGTTGACATTATAGAACGCATTTATTTCACCTAATATTCACAAAAACCTTTCTCCATGAATTGCCGACCTGGTATGAACGTTTAAACAATTGAACCCACAACATCTTGGGTGAGAGGCAGACACCTATACCACTGGACCGCTCTCTCCAAAGCTTAGAAATATACATACGATAACGACGATTAATTTGAATTTTTGGCCATTATTGTAATGTTATGACTACTTTATTGTTTAATGTGTTTGGAATATAACCGAAATACAATGTTGGGAAGGCAAAATGGATTATCATCATTGCTATACCGTAATTCGAACTTCTTTCCAGTCATGATAAATTATTTGTCCTAAACCAAATTGTTGATACATTTCAGGCGATGATGTGCTGGGTGCCATCTGCGATCTCGACACTAGACCGGAAGTTGCGTGCAGTGGTTCAAGAGTATCCGCGAAACCAGTGTTGGCGTAGCATGTTGTAAATTATTGGAATTCACTATAATAAACCTGAAGTTGCGTTTCGTGATCCTGCAGAACCTGTGATACCAGACCGGTAGATTCGCGAAATGATCAGCCAAGATGTGATACCATAACGGAAGATGCGCGTCATTTCAGGTGATGATGCTCTGGTAACCATCGGCAACCATGACAACACCTTGAAAGTTATGTGCAGTGACTCAAAAGAATACACAACATCAATCTGGGCGTAGCACATTATAAATTATTGAAACGCACTATAGGAAACCGGACGTTGCGTTTTGTGATCCTGCGAAACGCCGTGATATCAGACCGGAAGGTGATCGTCATGATCAGCGATGATGTGAGGCCAGACCGGAAGATGCACGTTATTTCAGACGATCATTTGTTGGGAGCCATCGCCAAACGTGACACCGTACCGAACGATGTGTGCAGTGTTTCAAGAGAATACGCGACATCTTTCTGGGCATACACGTTGTAATTGATTCAAATTCATTACATTTTACCGGGCGTTGCGTTTCTTGATCCAGCAGAATCCATGATACCAGACCGGAAGATGCGTATCATGATCCAGCGTATCCAGTATATATACACCCGTTTACCCGTTCAGACCAGAACTACAAATTTCAAGCAGATTGCGCGTAACAAGACCGAAACATTCGTAGTGAGCTGAATTTCTAACCATGATTCTTCCACAAGGGTCTGTGAAGATAGCACTAAAATACCGCTTTTTGGGAACGGAAGCTCCTTATTTGGATGCATAAGCATCTGTGATACCAAACCGGAAGTTAACCAGCGGGATCAGACCTTTACGATGATGCCCGTCAACAAACTACGTATTGAGATGATGCATCAGCTAAAATTTCAAACCGGAAGTTCTTTATGGGAATGAAGCAGACGACCCATTGCAATGGCAGACGAGCATCAATATTCCATGAATTATCATTGTGATTATAACTACATTGTTATGTCGTGATTGCTTTATATTTAGCACATAACGTTTAGAGACGCTTGTATTTTAAAGTATGTATCTGTTTGTAGCCAAATCATCATTTTGTACATTTCTGTGTTGCGTGCATACCATTGCAGACACGACAGGCCAATATTGACTGGCGTCGATGTCCCCGTCTGCAAACTGACTTTTCCGCTCTATAAATATGATCAAACGTTTAAAACGTTATCAACTAGATAAATTATATATATATATATTCATACATTGTGTTACATATTAAGATTTGGTTTGAAAATTATCGAATCGTTAGCACCAATGCGATCCATTTATGTCACTGAAAAGTTACGAAAGCTGACAAATTTAATTCACACATATTGAAGTCGGAAATTATTGTCTGCATCCTTACTTTTCCAGAAGGCCGTAATTTTATAAACCATTCGATTAAAAAAAAAAATGTTAATTTATAGAAATGAATTTAAGAAACAAGTATAAATTTTAAGAAACAAGTATAAATTTTAGAAATGCTCATTGTAATCTCCTATAAATACCGGCCTTTTATGTGAACATGAACCATAATATTTCTTATCAACCTTGAGTTCGTTCCTTAAAGCCTAGTCAATGTTACTTATTGAAACTCTGAAACATGTATACGAGCATTTAGTTAAAGTTATACGTTCAGCGGTAATTAGAAAAATACGTGAGCATAAATAAAATCAAAATTTTATGATATACTAGTTCATATCATATTCATTTGATGTTACATTTCATTTTTTTATAAAGAAAACTCGCATTTGTTGATATTTTGGAGATCAAAGATATCAACTTTCGAATTACCCGCGACAGTTCGTAGCCGTTCGTAGCCAGCTTCGGAATCGATCATTTGCATAATACATGAATGAAGCGCCCGTATGTAAACAACCGATACTGGCGATAGCGACTTTCATGGTCGACGTTATATTCTATACACGCTCACAGTCTGACCATTGGAATCTATACACCCTTAAATTTTTCCGTAAAGTAAACCATGAAACTGTTGACTGCGACCATTTCAACTAGTTTCATTTTCGGATAGCCCTTTAAGCTCCCGTTTTTGTATAATAGCTATTTTAAGGATTATAACTTGGACTTCCAATATGTCGACATGGATATACAGCCTCAAGTCAACTTTGTAATTTCTCCGTCACCATGATGTGTCGCTGTGGTACGAAAGGATTGGGATCAAGTATGCTAACAGTAAAAGATATATGATTTTATTTTGACGTTTGAAATATCAAAGACGAATATTTGAATGTTATTTTATGTATGTTTGGTTCATAATGGTACTTTGTCAAGTGTTTGTGGTTATAATTGACTGATGCATAACATTCTTAATGCAATGTCAGATTCTAGTTGAGAGAATTGCTCCCATTTGTCCAAAATTTATTTTCATCAATTGTGGCAATGAAAGCAGATCAGATATCACGCACAGTAAAGATTTTCCTTTTCTTTTTGTAATATATTTTGAAGAGTATCAAAGACTGTGGGAACTGAAGGTTTTATACCAAGACTTACAGTCATAGTTGATAATGACAAAGTTATCAAGTATTGCATTATTCAAATATGATTTCAGGTTATGCAGATTGTTGAGAGCAATATGATGAGGGAAGGCAGGAAAGAGTCTTATTGTCAGGTAATGTTAATAAGAAATGTTTAAAACACCTTCTTTTTAATCATGATTTCCAATATGATATCATGTGTATTGTGATCCTAGAATTGGACTTTTTTCTTTATTGGATTTTTAGGAATATTTAACTGCTTCAGACTTTGAAATAATATCATGACAGGAAAGCAAACCACAAAGTATGTTTTAATATATTTTGCCTAATACTACCGTACAGGCAATCCATATAGCATACTTTTGTTGTAAAAAAACTTCTTAATATTTGCACAATAGGTTTTAAGACTTTGATTTTTGAAGGTGATCAACAAAAGAAAGATTTTTCATAGAATTTTCTTTTATATTATGATTTAATTGCAGTATGTACTCATGGAAAAAAGATGTCCGAGAGGTGGCGAATAAGGATTTGCATGCAGCATTGAAGAACGGTAATATGCATGTTGTATTTGTTTTCTTCTAAATATGTGAATACTGTGTTAAACTTTAAATCTTGCCATGAAATAAGTATCATGTATTCCAATTTCAATTTGCCAGTATTACTATATCATAATCCTAAAAGATCCTCTACAACTAAACTTTATGTAAAAATGTTTTTTATACATTTGAAATTCTTGTAATTTCCTGCTAACAGCATTTATTCCTGTATTGCATATGGACTGATAAATATGCCCAAGATTGCCAAAAAAATTGCTAACTGCTGATCTTTGATAAATGGGGATGCTTTTAATCTATATCTTTATTATTTATTTTTTCAGGCAAAGAATACAAAGAAAGGTTCTCTTAACATAGAAAGTAAAGAAATAATGAAGTTCACACTACAGTTGACAATCTGGATGTGTTTCCTTTGTTATTTGAACATGATTTATTTTAACTTACATAACAAGTATGCACTACAATAATGAATATCTATATTAATAGTAATGATATTCCATTAAACATGGATATGGAAAAAATATTCTTTGACAGTGCAAGATAAGATAAATCCAGACATAGTCAGAGTCTTCAGTTAACTTGGATGTGTTCCATTTGTTTCATCCACATACTTGAAATTTGTCTTGTAACTACCTGTATTTTTATGAGGTTAAGTGGTGAGTAATCAACCTTTATCATAACATTTTCTTATTTGGGGATAGTATGTATTTATGTTGACACTATGTGTACCTTTATTCTCTTCATTTTTCTGTACGAAACAAGACCGAATGTGTCATTTTAGTTTTACCATTTTAAACTGTATTTATTATACTCTTCATTGAATACCCATTCGTATATTATCAAACATTTTAACAAATTTAAATGTGTTGTTATTTTGATTATATTGTGTTGGTGTCATAGGGTACATGTACATGTCCATTCCTAGCCTTCAAGATAAAACAGATATATTTTTTGTTGTAAAATGTGTTCTTTATGCATATACATATAGAGTGGCAACAGAGAACTCAACATTTTTCTTACAAAATATCTAAGGGTTTCCCTGCATGTGATTGCTACATTTAGTGTACCTCATGTTATATAATACATTGTATATGATCAATAAAACAGATTAAGAACCAAAGCTGTTGCTAAATACTTTTTAAAAGCTGTATATGTACAAGACAATACTGAGACTGTATAGACACCAATGTTTGTCCTAGCTTGAAGATGTATAGATTCCAATGATTGCCTTAAGTTGAGGCTGTATAGATTCCAATGTTTGTCTTAAGCTGAGGCTGTATAGATTATAATGTTTGTCTTCAGTTGAGGCTGTATAGATTCCAATTTATGTCTTCAGTTGAGGCTGTATAGATTCTAATGTTTGTCTAAAGTTGAGGCTGTATAGATTCCAATGTTTATCTTAAGGTGAGGCTGTATAGATTCCAATGTTTGTCTTAAGCTGAGGCTGTATAGATTCTAATGTTTGTCTTCAGTTGAGGCTGTATAGATTCCAATGTATGTCTTCAGTTGAGGCTGTATAGATTCTAATGTTTGTCTAAAGTTGAGGCTGTATAGATTCTAATGTTTGTCTTCAGTTGAGGCTGTATAGATTCTAATGTTTGTCTTCAGTTGAGGCTGTATAGATTCCAATGTTTATCTAAAGGTGAGGCTGTATAGATTCCAATATTTGTCTTAAGCTGAGGCTGTATAGATTCTAATGTTTGTCTAAAGTTGAGGCTGTATAGATTCCAATGTTTATCTTAAGGTGAGGCTGTATAGATTCCAATGTTTGTCTTCAGTTGAGGCTGTATAGATTCCAATGTATGTCTTCAGTTGAGGCTGTATAGATTCGAATGTTTGCTTTCAGTTAAGGCTGTATAGATTCGAATGTTTGTCTTCAGTTGAGGCTGTATAGATTCCAATGTTTATCTTAAGGTGTGGCTGTATAGATTCTAATGTATGTCTTTAGTTGAGGCTGTATAGATTCGAATGTTTGTCTTCAGTTGAGGCTGTATAGATTCCAATGTTTATCTTAAGGTGTGGCTGTATAGATTCCAATAGTTGTCTTCAGTTGAGGCTGTATAGATTCCAATGTTTATCTTAAGGTGTGGCTGTATAGATTCTAATGTTTGCTTTCAGTTAAGGCTGTATAGATTCGAATGTTTGTCTTCAGTTGAGGCTGTATAGATTCCAATGTTTATCTTAAGCTGAGGCTGTATAGATTCCAATGTATGTCTTCAGTTGAGGCTGAATAGATTCCAATGTTTGTCTTAAGCTGAGGCTGTATAGATTCTAATGTTTGTCTCCAGTTGAGGCTGTATAGATTCCAATGTTTGCTTTCAGTTAAGGCTGTATAGATTCCAATGCTTATCTTAAGTTGAGGCTGTATAGATTCTAATGTTTGCTTTCATTTAAGTCTGTATAGATTCTAATGTTTGCTTTCAGTTAAGGCTGTATAGATTCTAATGTTTATCTTAAGTTGAGGCTGTATAGATTCTTATGTTTGTCTTAAGCTGAGGCTGTATAGATCCTAATGTTTGTCTTCGGTGAGGCTGTTAAGCTGAGGCTGTATAGATTCTAATGTTTGTCTTCAGTTGAGGCTGTATAACGTTCAATGTTTGTCCAAATTTTAGGCTGTATTGAATCCAGGATCTCTCAACTTTGAAGCTGTTTAGATTCCAATATCTGTCTTAATATAAAGCTGTATACAGTCCAATGTTAGTGTTACGTTGGAGTTGAAAAGACTCCATTGCCTGTCCTACGGTGTAGCTGTATAGATTCCAATGTCGATCGAACTTGGGAACAGTGAGCTATAATTGTTTATTTCCTTGAAAAGTATTTATTTTATTTAAAATTGTCATCTTTTGTCTTAATTATTATCTGAAATCTCAAAAAATGTGGATAAAGAAATTTTCATATATTTTACGACATTTCAATGGGGGTGTATAGATTCCAGTGGTCAGTCCGTGAGCGTGTATAGAATATAACGTCGACCGACTTTCATTCAGCTACCAACATGATCAAAAGAAATGTTTCTACCAGTTACTCTTGAGGTTAGAGCGTTATTTTATTTTACTTCTAACCGACTTTTTAATGAGGTAATGAATGAACTTTCATTTTACTGTTTATATTTTCTAAATTCTACCATAAATCAAAAGGACGAAATCAAAAGGCATGTCTACAGTAACTGAAGTGGGTGGGGTAAAATTAAGTTAATATTCAATCGCGCCTAATTTATCATAGATATCGTACAGTATTATGTTTGGAGCAACGCATACTTGTAAGTAAACGTGCATTTGATTTCTGGACCATTAATTCATGATTGATTGACTTATTTCTATTGTAAAAAAGATGAAAGTAAATCACGTAGTGATCTGCATGGGTGTCAGGTAGATAATTTACTGTACAGTATAGATAAGATTCTTATTTTTGTATTTTCAGTCACCTCCAAGCATTCCCTTATTATTTTTGTATTTTCAGTCACCTCCAAGCATTCCCTTATCCCAAATTGATATTAAAAGAGAATGTTGATGAGCCTGATCCGTCGATTCAAATACCATAACACAGCGGGTCGGTGGAATTACCGAAAATCCGAAAATCCCCGTAAATACCGAAAATCCCTTCCATTCTCTGAGGTATATAGCGTTTTCTTTAATACGCCCGGATTTACTACTTTATTGTGTTCGAATGTTGTATGCCGTAATTGTTGGAGGTTGGAGAGGGGTGGGGAAGCCTGGGGAGGGTGGAGGTGGGGGTCGTGGTGACTAAAACCCGGGACCCCCTTTCATTTTCAAAAGTTCGTACAAAAGAAGAGAATGCGAGGAGGTTCTTACGCCGTTCCGTCAAAACTGCATTGTGTTTTAGTGGGTTGTATGCTGTATATCTTGGTGGTTGGAGAGGGGTGGGGGAGTCGGAGTTGTTGGGGTGGGGCAGGGAGTGATTAAACCCCGGGAACCCCATTCATATTTCTAAGTACATACACAAGAGTATGCAGTATGGTTTAAAACTGTATTGTGTTTAAGTGGGTTGTATGTCGTGGTTGTGGTTGGTTGGAGAGTGGTGGGGGAGTCGGAGGAGGGGGTGGTGGCTACGAAAAAATTTCAAATACTACTTTCACATATCTCATTTCAAATTGTAGAGGTAAGTGAGGGTAGGGTCGTACCTTACTGGCCAGTACCGTATACAAAAAAGTATGCGAGGGTGTGTACGCCGATATTTAATACTTCATTTTGGTCGTCCTGTATGCCAAAGTTGTTGGTGGGTGGAGGGGGGTGTGGAAGTCGGACGAGAGGGATGGCTAAATCCCGGGAAGTCCTTTTAATTTCATATATGTTAATGTTTTAACGACTAGTTCAATATCACATTTTATTGTGTTTGATTGCTATAATTTCTAACTACAATTCATATGATACCCAATACGAGTATCGGACGGTCATTCACATGAAGCCAGAAAACATTATAGTCAAATCACAATGAATAAGGTTGCATCAACAGTAGAAATATTACCTTTGAATCACTTGTACATAAGAAAAAGAATATCTAACAATTGTGTGCCTAATTTATACAATTGTTCTTATGTGTATCATAACGATTTGTATGTGTCTCAACTGTTATGTGGAATCGCTTGGTATGTTTCATTGCACAATCTCGCGAAGAAAGAAATGCAAATTGTACAATTTCACATATTAAATACCATCCCTGTACCTAAATAAGAATCATCAACATATTTTAACATTTGTCATGACAATGATAGGAAAGTGTATTTAATGAATAAAGGCTTAATATAAGATTTAATATCATAAAGCATACTACTGTATTTAAATTCATACATGAAATATTCGTCTCAATATCGATATGGACATGTCATTGTGAGATATTGGTCCATGTCTGATACCTATCTGTATTGACACCCCGCTGTGACAGATTCTTATCGTGCGGTCAGTACTTGGAACCATGCTGTCACTGATGACTATAATACGATGTGTATTGAACCCCAATGGCGGTCAGGTTCAAAACGGGATGCTCCTGTGAACCAGAAATTAAATCTTGTATTTACATAAAGGCGTATTTGAAGATCAACTTTAAATATTGACTTATACTAGTAATTATAATAGTTTTGTTCATCCTCACCTGATGTGAATATTTTTTTGAATGTATTTATGATTCTATTTCATATTATGTATAACCTATGTTATACCATGTGTTTGTTTGTTTATTATTCATTTGTGGTTAAGAAGATGATGTACGTTGTACAAGTCTTAATAAAATATCTGTTCTGTTCTATTTACACGAAGGTAACAAGTAAGAGTACGCGGTGTATGAGAGAAACATCTGAAGTCGGAATATTTATTTCTTAATGCAATGCAGTTCAAGAGTACATTGCACGTCAGTGTTTCTATTTATATATATATGTTGTTTTATCAATTATATTCGTATTGTTCTTGGTATAATAATAGTACAATATAGATTTAGTGAATACATTTCAGGAAAAGCGTTGTAAGCATTTGCTTTTAAAGAAAGCGAATATGGATTTTAAAATTGGCTAATTAAAGTCGGAACACCTTGAGAACGTGATATGTTAAATTTCACGTGTTTGGTAAAAAGGTGTGAATTCGCAGTACCTAATGAAAGCGCTTGTTGATATATCAAAGTTAGAACCGTGTAATGAATTTTTGTAGCAGAATTAACACCTTGGCATGGCTTGAGCACAATCGCCAGATTGTCAGTATATATAAAGGTGTGTTCAAATATATTGCATGTATGTTGTGTTCACCCTTGTTATTAAAAACGAAGAAAGTTGCAATTTTCGGGGACAGTCACGTCTGGCGACTAGGCGCATTCTGCAATGAGGACCTCAAGGTGCGTTGTTTTTTAATGTTCACTCACTATGTACAGTAAAACCTAACTTCCTATTTAGTTAGCTTACATCGGCGATTTTTACGTGTTTGTTTCTAGTTGTCATATAACGACATGCCAATATACTCGTGCTAAAAAGTTTTAGGATGGTCAATCTGTGAGAGTGCAGCTTGCAGACTTTTTGTAAACACCTACTGTCACGATTTAATGACTCAACCTAATTAAGCGTACTAAATATTAGGTCTGAATGTACAATGATATATTATGTATTCATATGTGATGTTTAAGCACTTTGCACACTGTGAAATGTTACAGTCATAAATTGTGTAGTAATTCTATAATTGAAAGGCCGCATATATATTCTGTTTTGTATATATTATGTTTTACTTCAATTGAATATTACGGATGACAATTATTAAAACAATGTTGCAATGAGGTGATAATTGAAAAGAATATTACAAAGGCAACGACTGTGAAGCCATTTTCAATATTAAATGTATTCTTTTAGGTGCCTATGGAGGTGCGTTTCTTTGGTGCGGGCGGGATGAAAGCTTCCAAACCCAAACCAGGACTTTTGAAACAGGTGAAGATGTACGGGGCGGACTTGGTGGTAGTGAGTTTGGGCGGCAATGACATCACAACTGCATCCGTACCGAAGCGCGAAGGACATAGTGGCGGCCGTACTTGACATTGCCCAGGACTTCCTTGACAGTGGTGTATCTACCATCCTGGTGTTGGAGATTGGGGAGCGTGGAGCATTCCGGGACGGGTTGGGGTACAGGTTTTTTGCAAGCCAGCGCGCACGAATTAACCAGTTGCTGGGGAAGAGTGAGCTTGTTGAAGTTTTGCGGCTTCCCCACATACGTTTTCCAGCCGAGTTCATGCGGGACAAAGTACATTTAAATGAGAAGGGACTGAAAAAGTTGTTTTATAGAATTAGGTCGGCAGTGTGCCGGTACATGTAATTGTGCTCGTTTCATTCGTCAAGAATGGTAATTTGAATCTGTTCATGTGTTCAGCATAATAAACATTGCAGGATTGCTTCTTAAAAAAACTGTTATATGCCCGATTAAACACTTTTAATCTGGAATGAAGTTTGTCTTAATTTATTGTACTTTTGCCACTGACTACAGTCAAAGCAGTTTGTGCGTGCGTGCGTGCTTGCGTGCGTGCGAATCCAATTTGCCGTACAGAAAGCGAAATCCCTCAGCTTGTGATTAATAACGCGATTTATTCTAGCCAAGCGTAATCACAAAGAAGAATGGTAGTAGCAGTTCACTGCCACTAAACCGATACACATTCCCTGCAATGTGTTGTTTTCTAAGACAGTTATATGAGCTGAAATTAAATCATGATGATTAAGAATGGGCGAATTGAGTGTATAATCCAGCTATTACTCAAAACAAGATGACGTGTCACCAGTGTACAAATAATATGAAAGAACATTGGGGAATATAGAAATGTATTTGTACAGTTCCTGAAGTATGCGACCATTAAGGTAGCACACCCCTAATAAAACCTCCACTCGATACTCAATGCTTTAGCCTGTAGTGTTAAGCACAGGGACTAAGAATATTTTGAGGGTTTCATATATTTTTTTGGTTTCATTACCTAACATTTCTATACAAAAGTTCAAATTGTATTTTAATTAAAAGTAATGAGATAGATGATTACACATATTAATATAGTAGCTTCTGTGACGTTTTTTAACTCGCAATTACGGCTGAAATACTAGTAGATGTTTGGGATTCACCAACTTAATTTGTTACGAATGAGACGGTTAAACATGCTCGTTTTTTTTTGCTCGTGCCATGCTGTGTCTACTCTGGAAAACATGTCATACCTTTTGAAGTGCTTGCGCGTGAGTTTGTTGCTGCAGAGACCCGCCGTGAATCCCATTGTAGGGAAACTTCAGTCTCACTGAGGTGGCATATCTCTCAGCGCAACTCGCGTCGCAAGTGCAACTACTCTTTTTTTCCAAATTGCGTTAACCTTTTGTCGTCGTCGAAAACCATGCGCCAATAATAAGCAATAATAGCGGCTAGCTGATGTCAACATGCACTTTTATGTCAAACGATATACATGGTACATTCAATTTTGGGGTGTGCCATTTATGTCAGAGCTAGACAATCGGTGAGACCCTTTTAAGCGCGTGAGTTTGTTGCTGCAGAGACCCGCCGTGAATCCCATTGTAGGGAAACTTCAGTCTCACTGAGGTGGCATATGGCTCAAGACCACAGTTATCTGCCCCCCGTTGACCAATCTCCGGATGTAAATACAGAAACAAAGAGTGCTTGTGTTCAAGTATCAATATTTTATTAAAATTGAATGAAAAAGAAGCAAAAAATGTTCTTTTTGCAGAGAACTTGACTGAATTTGACACTCTATTGTAGAAATTGATAGTTTTCAATGTAAATATTGGAAAAATCATAGCTTGTGGAAGTCTGAAAATTAGTTGTTTGTAGCCGATTGACTCCCTGGCGGAAGGGTTATGTATTTGAACTCAATTTTGACAGTCGGGTCAATGGTCAACATGGTGTTTTCTTGTGATTATATTTTGTGTCTTGAATTGTTCTAGAGATGCCATGTCCTTGTTTTTCAATTTGGGTGTGTATAAAGTCAAAAGCCAGGTTAGTGTCTATATGAAACATATAGTAAAAATAACTGTGGTCTCACGCCATATCTCTCAGCGCAACTCACGTCGCAAATGCAATTACTCCTTTTGTAAACGGCCAGCAATAAATACGGTTAGCTGATGTCGACTACATTTACTGGGATGAATTATTCCATAATCATCGATAAAATAATATGATAAAATATTTCTCATTATCGCATCAACAACAAATAAATAAAAATAGTTCAGGAAAAGTTCATGAAGAGTTCGAACTTGCTCGACAACATGACATGTTACAGGCATATTTTCCTCGCGTTTCGCTTTCGAGTCTTTGAGGTACGCATGAAGTAACAACTGTACTTAAATATGAAAAAAAGGGTGCTTACGTTTTCAGCTTATGTCCCCCTTTAGGGAAAGCTGAGACATATGCATTGACGTGACATTCAACAGTACTGCCAACAATGTTACACCATTATACCTATCTTTCTAGCCATGGGTTCTTTGTATGCTTTGATTGATAATTTACAGTCATTATACAACTGTTTTGTCAACTAAGTTTTACATCTTGTACATATGTTTTATTTATTTTGTTTTATACACTGAATGTTCAGGCTATCATATGTGTATTTAACTTCTATTATTATACATGCTTTACATTTGCCACAACCCTTGCGCATTAGTGCTACATTGCTGCTGAAGAGAGCCATTACATAGCTCTCTTACGTGGACTTAAAACATTGCATTTCTGTATGATTACTAACCCATTTAAATGCTAGTGTGCCTTTATGTGAATAGTTCTAAAACGGGATATTAAGGTTTATAGAAAAATGTTTGTGAGCTAGATAGGTCTATATAACAAACAAGGTACAGTTCACGAGTACTGTCATAGTGGCAAGACGGTTGTTAATTACCTTTAATTCGAACATATCACTTTACGGTCATTCCCGTGAATGTTTCGGCAACCTAACTGTTTTCGCAGAATAGGATGATTATTTCAAAATAAGTATCGATTTCTTTCGGGATTAATTGATGAATATTTTTAACATTGCATAAGCAGTCCGTCTTAAAATAATACGAAATGAAAGTCCATAAGGGAAGGAGGTTATTTTCAATTAGACCAATTTTTTTATGATTTTTTGAAGATGCTGTTGCATTTCAATGTTCTCTGAAGCTGTAGTACGTAACAAATTAGGAATGTGTTGAAACTTCTTCAACTAAATGAGGGTAGGTTTTGGGTGGGGGTGGGGGATGGGCCATGACGAGAGCGCCTCCTCGTGGTGTGGCCTGGATATGGCACGGTGAATGAACAATCTGTTTTCATCTAAATTAGAAAAAAATATATATAATACAAATCTTTGGTCCAATTCAAGTCCACATTCATCCTGCCATAACTGAACGCTCTCATATGGTCGAAAATTAGCAAAATCACTTCGCTTAAGATCATCCTCTTTCATATCATATACCACTTCGGGACATATGGCATTATAATAACCGCCTACTCAGCCCCCGAAGGTGAACAGACCTCGGCTTACGCCTCGGTCCATATACACCTTCGATGGGTAAATGGCCTGTCCTTATTATGTCATATGGCCCTCAGTGGTGTATTATATTAAATTTCTTTAATATCGTAAACACTGACGTGCAACGTACTCTTGAACTGCATTACACTAAGAAATAAATATTCTGACTTCCGATGTTTCTCTCATACACCGCGTATTCTTACTTGTTACCTCCGTGTAAATACAAGATTTAATTTCTGGTTCTCAGGGGCATTCCGTTTTGAACCAGAACGCCATTGATTGGGGTTCAATACACATCGTATTATAGTCATCAGTGACAGCATGGTTCCAGGTACTGACCGCACGATAAGAATCTGTCACAGCGGGGTGTCATTACTGATAGATAACAGACATGGACCAATATCTCACAATGACATGTCCATATCGATATTGAGACGAGTATTGCATGTAAGTATTTAAACGGTATGCTTTACGATATAAAATATTAGATTATGCCTTTATTCATTAATAACACTTTCCTATCATGACCAATGTTAATATGATGTTGATGATTCGTATTTAGGTGCAGTGATGGTATTTAAGTGAAATTGTACAATTTGCATTTATTTCTTCGCGAGATTGTGCAATGAAAATTACCAAGCGATTCCACATAACAGTTGAGACACATACAATTCGTTATGATACACATAAGGACAATTGTATAATCAACTCCCGCTTGATACCAGTTATTCACCTTTCTCGACACACAACTTGTTCACAATACACAATTAATTATTATTTATCGATTAACTTATACAGCACCATTTCTATATACAAAAGCGCTTTCAACAATATAAACTGATAACTAATTACAAGCAATATCAATACAAAAGCTATTAAACAATCAATGTGCGACATATTAAAAATCAGAAAATCAATAAAAAAATATAATGTGATATCAATTGAATTACTAGTTTGAAGTTAAAACATTAAATATCAATATCTACGATAACAAAATAACTCCAGCCCATGTAAAGTACACAACTTCTGTGTATCTTTATTACCGTCTGCTGTCTTATCAGATCGCACATTTAAGTGTCTTGCTGTGCGGTGTCATCCAATACAGTACAATTTTCATAAACGAAACTGAATGAATAAATCTTGTTATCATACTTAGTTGGTTTTGATTACGTTTAAGTCACCCCAACACCCCTCCACCGACTCCCCTTCCCCTCTCTACAACCAACTATGGCATGCAAGCGATGACACTAATAATAAGTAATTACTCCCGTAATGAAAGGGGGTCCCGGGTTTTAGTCATCACGACCCCCACCCCCACCCTCCCCAGGCTTCCCCACCCCTCTCCAACCTCCAACAATTACGGCATACAAAATTCGAACACAAGAATGTAGTAAATCCGGGCGTATTAAAGAAAACGCTATATACCTCAGAGAATGGAAGGGATTTTCGGTATTTACGGGGATTTTCGGTATTTACGGGGATTTTCGGATTTTCGGTAATTCCACCGACCGTAACACAGCCAACCCCAAAAAAACAACAGCGTAAGTTTATAACACGTACATCATCTTAGAAATCCATTTTAAATGTGTATTTGAATGTACTTGAATGATGCAGAGAATTAAGAATCCAAAACTAGATCACTATAATTTGACACTTCACATAAGTGAAACCACAAGTTGATCAAGTAATAATTAATATGTTTGGGGGGGGGGGGGGGCACAATTATGTTTGGTGGGTACTCCTTTCCATATTGTTTTTTATATTGTATATTTTACAGCTGAATTCTCACTAATTGACCGTTTTGACTTCTTATATATCATTTGTCTTTAATTGCCATTATACTTCCCAAATGTTCTTCAAGTTTCCAAAACATGTCAGTATTTGCAATTGAAATGTGAATATGTAAGAATTATGCAACAGTCAATTGTAACTACGCCCCCCAATCCCACCAGGTCCGGCGAAATGGGCCGTGTTTTACCTCCAATGTGAACCTGGGTGAATGCGGTGGTTTTGTCTAGTGCTTAAATAGCGGGGAATGAGCCTTACCTTTGATCCCCGTGGGTGCAGTTGCATTTGGTGGGGATTTTACCAGCAGTTCAGGGATATTTTCTGGACCTAAAGTCAAAGTCCCTGCTTCCCGCACCGGTGGGGGGGGGGGCATGGTTACAACTAACTGGTTTGTTGTTTTGGAATAAATGTAAACAAGTTGATCAATAATGAGAGTCAGCTTCAGGGCTTTTTCTATAGTACCCACAGCTCAGACTATCAGACCCATTCCCAAAGCAAAATATACAATATTTTTTCCCAATCTTCCGAAAAAAATCCTAGTCAAACAAAGGCAAAAAAAACAAACGTTTTTATGGAAGTCTTTTTACCTGTACTGGCTCATTCAGCATCCTAATTAACCATGTGTTATGTAATCTAAAGTTTTGGAAATATATGAAATCAGAAATTATTGATTTTCATCACATTCAGAGATCGATCAGTATGAAATATTTTGTGTCATGATTTATTGCTAAAGATATTTATACCCCAAGTATTGATATTTCAGGCATTTAAGGTCTTTTGAACGGGAAAAAAACTTATTTATAAAAAATTCTCTATTCGCAGGAGACTGAAAGTCTTGTTTTTTTAACTGTAAAATTTCCCTATTTAGCAATATTCGCGACTCAAAATTCCCAAAATGTCTAGTGCCTTTTGCCAAACAAAGCGCTGCGCTATTTTAAAGGTACAATTTTACTTGTAATATTATTTATTATCTTTAGAAACAAGTGAGCAAGCTGACAAAGCTGCAACTTCAGGGAGCAATTATAAGGGTCATCAAGATGGAGCCAGGATTCATGATGCTCGTATTAGAGGTGCTGGACCAGAGTCTGAGGAAGGGAGTAGAACTCCAAGCTGGTTTGAGTGTGCTTCAACTGCCGGGACATTTCAATGCAGAGTTAAAAAGTTTGTTGTCGCCGGGAGGCCAGTCTTTCTCAAACTGCTGTAAGAACCTTATAGAAACTAAAATTCAGTATAGATCTAAGACATGAGTGTACCTAAATGTTAAATGAAGTTGATAGTTATGAACAATATTATAACATTTCATGTGAATTTAAAAGCTGGTTTTACATTATTAAATACTGCTAATGAGTTCTTGAAAATTTGTACTTAAAAATGGATACTTGACAACTCATTTGCATGTTTGTACTTCATAGGAAGTCTAGTGTTGTATTTTTCTAAAAAATATGGTTTTAAACATCTTAACATGCATGTAGTCACACACAGGCAGACCAAGTTGAATTGTTGGCATGTATGAAATATGGGCAGTGTTATTTTATAAACGTTTAAAAGCTATTTTATATGCTGGCAAAGTTTGTATCTACTAAGTTATTAAAAGCACTCCTGTTTAGGTGAGTGCTGAGAACATTCTTGAACATTCGTACTGAAGTAAGTATGACTTAATAGTAGCACATCACTGGATATTTCTTATTTTTAATCTTAGTATCTGTGAATTATGCTACTGACTTTTGATAAACCTTCCCTCTTTCAGGACTCTGACCTCCTTGTTTTGAATGAAGAAGTTCTAACCCTTGCCCATTTGATGAGGCAGGATTTCTTGTGTTCATTGATGAGGAGGACCAGGCGCGACCCAACCGCTACTAGGCGACTTATATTGTGTTCTGACACAGAGTTATTTTTGGGCTGGTGACAAGAGGGCTATTCCCTTATGTTGTGTGGAGAGTCCAGGAAACCTTCCCGTTTCCCTAAGAACAATACACTGGCCTTGTGCAAAGTGTTCTCTTGATTTTCTTAAATATTAAAATATGATCTAAACAATATCAGGTCATTTTTGTATACTTTTGTGAATGACTTGTTATTTTATAAATTGATTTGTACTGTCTTTGGTTGCTAAACTGTCATTAAGTAATTATCTCGTTTCAATTTGAAATCCAGAAAACCTGCATGTTATGTATACTCATGTTATTGTTTATATTTATGCCTCCTCCGAGGAAGAGGGGTATATTGCATTGCACATGTTGGTCGGACGATTCGCAGCTTTGTTGGTAGACCAAAGCTTTTAAGTGATAACTCAACAACTGAAGGACAGATGGTTATCAAACTTGACATGAATGTTGGGCCTGACCAGTAGATAACCCTATTGATTTAAGGGGTCATCAGGTCCAAGTTCAAGATCACAGTGACCTTTAATGGGATAAAGTTGTTAAAGCTTGTCCGAGAAATAACTCAAAAATACCTGAACGTACGGTATGGTTATCAAATTTGACATGGAGGCTGGGCCTGATTAGTAGATGACCCCTATTGATTTTAGGAGTCATTGGGCCAATGGTAACAGTCACAGTGACCTTTAAGTTGAAAAGGTTAACAAAGATTCTCTGAGTGATATCACAACAATATCTGGCCCTATGATCATCAAACTTGACATTGAGGCTGGGTATGACCATAACTGATTTAAGGAGTCATTGGCCCTAAGTGACGAAAGTGCGTTAAGAATGAACGAGTGATAAATCAACAATGCCTGCACCCATAGCTCTCAAACATGATAAGGGAATTTGGCTTTAACAGTAGATGGTTCATTTTGATTTCAGGGGTAATCAGGTCAAAGGTGAAGGTTACAGTGACCTTGAAAGCATATTCGTGTGATTACTTGACAATGCCTGCACCCATGGTTCTCAAACTTGCCATCTAGGTTGGGGGTGACCAGTTGCTGATCTTATAGATCTTGAAGTCAGAGGTCAACCTATATGCATGATTAAGTATTTTGTCATATTTACTTATTTCCTGCTGCTGAAAGGATATATTTTTATCTGCAAATATCAGTCATCATCTGAACATGATTTAGAACTTTACTTACTATCCTCACACTTTGAACGGTCATAATCTTAAAACTGCCGCAAAGGCATCTAATGTCAATGACAAGTCAGCTGTCATTTCAGTCTTTGCATATTTAATTCAATTTGCGGAATAAGCCTGACAACTTGGCGCTCCTCAAGGGGAGGGGGTTCATATGTTTGACAAACATCTCTTGTTTTTCTGTTTAAAAACGCTTTCAAATGACACTCAAGCAATATGTCTGTTTGAATCCAAATTTCACATTTTATCTTTAAAATGTGTCATACCTTTCTCAACCTTGTTTAGAAATAATAAAATAGACCTAAAGCAGGCTCAATTTTAATACAGCCCATTTCTTAAGTAGAACAAAGATTAATGCAAAAAAACACTTTCCCACAAAGAAGTAAATAACTGAAATAAAACCATGAAGATCCCACAGTTTGTTGACTTCTTCTTGATTTAAAAACTCAAATCTTATATATCCGATAACTTGTGTAAGCAAAATAGTAAACAAGAGGGCCAAATGGCACTGAATCGCTCACCTGTCATATATTGCACATTCTTCCATTATATACAAATATTAAAAACCTAAGCCTATGAACACGGGGCGTGGCCAATTTTGACCCCAGGGCTAAAGTTTGAACAATCTTAATAGTGGTCCGATAAACAATGCTTCATACCAAATATCTAAGGCCTTCGCCTTTTGGTTTCGGAGACGAAGATTTTTTAAGTTTTCATCATATACATATATATAAGGAAACCCATGACCGCCCGGGTGGGGCCATTTTTTGACCCCAGGGCCAAAGATTGAACAATATTGGTACAAGTCAACTAGATGATATATCATGCCAAATATCTAAGCTCTTGTCACTACTTGATTTTACATGCGTATCTATATATGTATATTTGTTATTAATTGTTGTATGTGGCCCATATTGAAAATTGGTATGTGCACTAAATATGTTATCCAGTTTAAATTAAGACGTTACTTGTCTTTGTGAGTTCGGAGAAGATTTTTTAAGTTTTCACTATAACACATATAGAGAAAACCCATCAGCCCCGGGGTGTGGCCAATTTTGACCCCAGGGTCATAATTTGAACAAACTTTGTAGAGGTCCACTAGACGATGAATCATGCCAAATATCTAAGCTCTAAGCAACGTAAGTTCAGAGGAGATGATTTTTGAAGTTTTCACTATAAACATATAGAGAAAACCCATCAGCCCCGGGGTGTGGCCAATTTTGACCCCAGGGCCATAATTTGAACAAACTTTGTAGAGTTCCACTAGACGATGAATCATGCCAAATATCTAAGCTCTAAGCAACGTAAGTTCAGAGGAGATGATTTTTGAAGTTTTCACTATAAACATATAGAGAAAACCCATGACCCCCCGGGGCGGGGCCAATTTTGACCCCAAGGCCATAATTTGAACAATCTTTGTAAAGGTCCACTAGACAATGAATCATGCCAAATATCTAAGCTCTAGTCCAAGTAAGTTCAAAGGAGAAGATTTTAGAAGTTTTAACTATAAACATATAGAGAATACCCATGACCCCCCAGGGCGGGGCCAATTTTGACCCCAGGGCCATAATTTGAACAAACTTTGTAGAGGTCCACTAGACGATGAATCATGCCAAATATCTAAGCTCTAGTCCAAGTAAGTTAAGAGGAGAATTTTTTTGAACTTTTAACTATAAACATATCAAGTATACCCATGACCCCCCGGGGCGGGGCCAATTTTGACCCCAGGGCCATAATTTGAACAAACTTTGTAGAGGTCCACTAGACGATGAATCATGCCAAATATCTAAGCTCTAGTCCAAGTAAGTTCAAAGGAGAAGATTTTTGAAGTTTTAACTATAAACATATAGAGAAAACCCATGACCCCCCGGGGCGGGGCCAATTTTGACCCCAAGGCCATAATTTGAACAATCTTTGTAGAGGTCCACTAGACGATGAATCATGCCAAATATCTAAGCTCTAGTCCAAGTAAGTTCAAAGGAGAAGATTTTTGAAGTTTTAACTATAAACATATAGAGAATACCCATGACCCCCCGGGGCGGGGCCAATTTTGCCCCAGGGCCATAATTTGAACAAACTTTGTAGAGGTCCACTAGACGATGAATCACGCCAAATATCTAAGCTCTAGTCCAAGTAAGTTAAGAGGAGAAGATTTTTGAAGTTTTAACTATAAACATATCAAGTATACCCATGACCCCCCGGGGTGGGGCCAATTTTGACCCCAAGGCCATAATTTGAACAAACTTTGTAGAGGTCCACTAGACGATGAATCATGCCAAATATCTAAGCTCTAGTCCAAGTAAGTTCAGACGAGAAGATTTTTGAAGTTTTAACTATAAACATATAGAGAATACCCATGACCCCCGGGGCGGGGCCAATTTTGACCCCAGGGCCATAATTTGAACAAACTTTGTAGAGGTCCACTAGACGATGAATCATGCCAAATATCTAAGCTCTAGTCCAAGTAAGTTAAGAGGAGAATTTTTTTGAACATTTAACTATAAACATATCAAGTATACCCATGACCCCCCGGGGTGGGGCCAATTTTGACCCCAAGGCCATAATTTGAACAATCTTTGTAGAGTTCCACTAGACAATGAATCATGCCAAATATCTAAGCTCTAGCCCAAGTAAGTTCAAAGGAGAAGATTTTTGAAGTTTTCACTATAAACATATAGAGAATACCCATGACCCCCCGGGGCAGGGCCAATTTTGACCCCAAGGCCATAATTTGAACAACCTCTGTAAAGGTCTACTAGACGATGAATCATGCCAAATATCTAAGCTCTAGTCCAAGTAAGTTCAGAGAACAAGATTTTTGAAGTTTTAACTATAAACATATAGAGAATACCCATGACCCCCTGGGGCGGTGCCAATTTTGACCCCAGGGCCATAATTTGAACAAACTTTGTAGAGGTCCACTAGACGATGAATCATGACAAATATCTAAGCTCTAGGCCAAGTAAGTTCAGAGGAGAAGATTTTTGAAGTTTTAACTATAAACATATAGAGAATACCCATGACCCACCGGGGCGGGGCCAATTTTGACCCCAGGGCCATAATTTGAACAAACTTTGTAGAGGTCCACTAGACGATGAATCATGACAAATATCTAAGCTCTAGGCCAATTAAGTTCAGAGGAGAAGATTTTTGAAGTTTTCACTATAAACATATAGGAACATCCCTATGAAGTTTTTTTTAATATTGGCCCAGTGGTTAAGGAGGAGATGTCTTTTAAGTAAATTGTTGACGGACGACGGACAAAAGGCAATCACAAAAGCTCACCTTGTCACAAAGTGACAGGTGAGCTAAAAAAGAGCTGCCTCTGTATGCACCCGAAGAGTTGTTCGGAATGGTCAGTATGTATGATTTGCTGGTATGTGACAATTGCTCCTTAAGTGCTTATTATATTTTGAAAGTTAATATAAACAGATGAATTCTTGAAAATGCTAGTCAATTTACAAAATACCCAACCACAACACTGTTCTGAAATGGTCTTAAAAACGTTTGTTTAGGTTAACATCCCCAAAATTATAAGGCAGGTAAGGTAGAGATGTTATTCAAAAAAATGCTCTATCTTGTGATTGTTGTCATTTCTCGCAAACATCACTATTTCTAGCCAGTGTCACTTATATAAAACTGTTGTTACGGAGCTATATAATGTCAAAAGTTAATGAGAGTTAATGTTTAAAAGAAATACTAATGTTGGCCCAGTTATCTAAAAGCTAACTTGTCTACATGTTGTGTTTTTTTTTTCTTTTACAGAAAGATTCCATGAAAAACAAAAATTTAATTTGACATTTTGTTTATTTTTGAGAACTTCACCAAAATAATCATCACATATAAATCAATATACATGTATGAAGTTCAACTTTCAAAGTATCCTATGTGCTTTTGATATACCCTATTTTCAAAGGGTTTTGGTCAAGTTCCATCCACTTTAATATAAAATCAAACTTTTTTTAAATACTTAAAATGCGTTAGCATGTGGCAGGTAACACGACTTATAAAGCTGAAAAGAACAAATATACACACAAATTTACATGATTGCGAGTACATATTTTGCTTCTAGTACCCAAGTATTTCTTAAGAAGTGACCATATTTTTTACCGTATGTGACAAACTTGATCTCCCTTAACATTTCATCAAGGTGAACATTCTCACTAAGTTTGAACACAAGTAATCTTACAAAGCAATATCAAGGTTTGATTCTATAATGTTTTAAAAATAAAATCAAGTGACTTCCATTCAGTCCACATGTGACCTAGTTTCAAACAAGACAACAATGAGACCATTGTCATTAAGTTTCATGAATATTGGAGCACATAGTAAACCTCTAGAAATGTCTCTTATTAAACCTAGATTCTTGCTCGCTGTACAATTCCCTTCTTGGTTAAGGAGATAACTGTTCAAGGTGGCTAGAGATTTGTCGAGGATAGTGCTTCTCCATAACAGCCTTTCTACCCATATCGAAAAATTGTTGGTCAAGTGACACATGAAGATCAGTTTCTTCAGCGACTCTGTATGGATAGGTCTTTTTTCTTTCACTACGTTTACTGGGGAATATTGCCATCCTCTTCTATTGTTCCATGCACGGTTTAGTCTGCATACAAAACAAGAAATGTTTCATTTACAGAATAAGATTTGACCACATCACACACACACACACACGCACAATTATCTAGAAGTAAGATAGTTATCGAAATAAATATTTCCACTTATAACCAGACTTAAAGCTGCACTCTCACAGATATACAAATTTTACATTTTTATTTTTTTTGTCTTGCAAAGAGCACATTTTTGCGAGAATATCTGGAAACCAATAATATAAGATTGCTGACAAAAAAATCAGATGGCAGTTTTTCATATTTCCGTTCAAAAAATAATGTTAAATGCATAAACATCACTTTCTTTAACTTAAATATAAAAATCTGCTCGTTCCAAGACAAAAAAAATAAAAGTTGTCAAAACGTTCAATCTGTGGGAGTGCAGCTTTTAAGCCTGAAAATGTGATCAGATCATTTCAATTTCATGAATTATGATGCAGTTATTTTATGAAATGCTTATTCTTGTTTCCTGTATAAATAGCCTGAATTCCCTGATTTTTAATATAATAATATATAAAAGGGTATAACTTCAAACTTCTACTAATATAAGATGTGAAAAGAGTCAAAGCTTGCTGTACATTAAATTTATTTACCTGTATACTAGATAGTATGCATCTTTGATGGAAGGTGGTTGTCAAGGACAATCACTCTGAGGGCTTTAAGGGTACTAAAGTGTTTTTTTATTGTTAAGCCATGGTGAATTCCTCTCCTCTTGCCACTCATGCTCATCCGTCAAATGATGGAGAAGAACAGCTGAGATGCCCTTAAAATAAATAGCATTTCATTTTATTTTCATTTATCTACTTATATCATCAATAAATGTTATATGTTAATTATCAATATTATAAATACTTAATCAATATACCAACATATACTTCCAAGCTCAAATCACTGCATTTTCATGACACAAATATCAGGCCTTATTTGATAAAAAGGATATCAACCTCTTTTCTACCTTTTCATGATTTTTAAAGCTGCATTCTCACCTATGGACTGTGTAAACATATTTTATTTCAATTTTTGTTTTGGAATTCATTAGCCACTTTTTAAGCTTATATCATGAAACCAGTGATATAAGATATGCTGACAAAAGAGGTGAGTGCAGTTATTCATACTTACTTTCAAAAAGTATGATGTTTTTTGCCTAAAAGCCTTTCTAACACTTATGAATAGAAAATGAGATTTTGGAGTTGATAAAACGCTGCCTTTGATTTTCTATATATTTGAAAAGTTCGAATGATATTTTTAAAAAAAAAAAATTGCAAAAAAACTGTACTTACAGTACACTTGGCATGTTCAAGCCAGGTAAAATCTGTGACATCACCAGCCTCCTGACATCGGAGTCTTGAAGCGTCATGTCAAAAGATACTGAAACCCAAAATACTGTAAATTTTTATTAACTATTATTTTATTATGTTTATATAGAAATTTCAGCAAATCATTTATCTTATAATAATTAAACCCTTGGTACATGTATTTTGTAGAGTTCATATACAAAACAGAAATATAAAAAGAAAAGAAATATAATTTTTTGCATTATTTATTTTGCATAAAAGATGGATGGACTACCTTTAACATGTTAACTAGTATCACATATGTACCAATTTCTATTTAAAGCCAGGTTCTTATATTATTGATATAAAAATGATAAAAAAAAAATTTTCAAATGCCATTTCAATCATGAGCAGGATCAAAACAATCATTGAAATTAGACTTTTTGATGAAGAAGCCCTGATTCGTATACTTTAGCTTTGAATCAAATTTCAAACAAGCCCTACTATAAAAAAATCAGAATTTGGGTAAGACCCGAGGCATTTTACCAGTGCATGGCTTACTGGCTTGTGTTAATTTCAACCATTTGTCAAAAGGAATGGATTTTCTTAACAAACGAATGCTTTATCACAGCTTATTGAAGGGCTGTATTTACACATTTGGGGGTTGGGCTCAGGTCCTTCAGTTAGTCAAAAAAGACATCAAATGCAATTTTTTGGTAATGAAAATATTTCAAAACAAATTACATATATTGAAATGCCAATAAATGTGCTGTATACAATTGTTCTTTTCAATTGAATTGCAGTTGCTATTGGATTTACCTTGACTTTTTCAAGTTTTTGACGATATCTCTAACATGCATATGATGCCAACTATTTTGCCCTTTTAACATTTGACTTAGAAATTCTGGATTTTGCATGTAATCTTATTTTACAGTGATCCAGGCATGTTTTGCCAAAGCCTGCCAAAGGCGGATCCAGTAATTGACACAAGATTGGAGTCACTCAGGGGTTGTAACCTTTCAACGTGTGTCCCCCCCCCCCAGAACTGAATAATTGTGGTCAGCAATGATGGCAAACGGCCAGGTTCACCCCCTAGGAAATGTACATAATATCTAGTCCGAAATGGTACATTTTGGGCAATTTATTTCTTTTTAATCCTATATAAAAATATGCCACCTGAATGACTTTCAACGAGTCTTTTGACCATTTTTAATACTTAAGCGTACAGGGAGAAGATAAGAAATGTCAAAACAATAAAAAAAGTATGCCTGATTGCTTATTAGTGTACCAGTACCATTGAAATAGGCAGTAAACAAGGAAGTTATGGGGTTAGGTGTGGGGTGTGCCCCCCATATTGATATTGCAAGTGCTGAAATCCTTAATGCTTATGTACCAGTCATTTGTAACCACAGCCCCGTAGGTCCGGGGAATAGCAGGGACTTTGACTTTCGTTCCAGCCTACCCCGGGTAAAATCCCGGCCCTGCCAGGACGACCAGTTGGTAAAATCCCCGCACCCCAGGGACCCTAGGTAAGGTCCAATCCCCACAAATTTTTGCGAACATAAAATCACCCCATTTACGCGGTACTGCGAGGCCACCTGGAAGGTAAAACCACGCCCCATTTCCCCAGTATACCCCCGGACCTGGCGGGTGGGGGGGGCGTGGTTACAACTGACTGGTGCATTATAGCAATGAAAAAAGTCGATCATGCTGCCTCTGACAGCTCTTGTTTGTTTTCGAAATTATTTTGGATTTTGAATAGGAACTTTCACTAACATTTTGGCGAATAAGTACATCCGTTCTCCAAGGAAATGGGGTATGTGCACCCGCCCGAAAGTGTGTCGAAAGATAGCCCTACTGACTGTTAATAAATAAACTATCAATGTTTTTCAAACATCAGGTAAAATGTTAAAGCTAAAACACAAACCTATCGTGATGTTTCGTTTCCACGCCCTCCATTTTCCCACTCCATTTGAAGCTTTGAATGCTATCATTTTCTTTCAATGAATGCCTAAATAAACCATCGACGTCAATATCTTTCCTACATTTTTCATTTACCGTCGCTTTCTGATCGATTTTGGCAATCTCTGTCTGCCTCTGTTTCTCTTTTCATTTTTATCTGTCCATCTTTGTTTTGATTTGCTGACCTCATTGATTATTCATAACTGTCACGTGCTTGTGCTCCGTTTACTTTCGTAGGCTTTCGGAACTGCTCGGAATAACTCCGAGTAGGCCATAGCGGATTTTTTGGTAACCACCAAAAAATAAATATGGTCTGAAAATCGTGTTAATATCAGGCCATCGAAGTGGAATCTAGAGACGAAATTTCGCACAACGCTAAAATAAGGATGCCTTTTCACGACAGTTGTGTTATTTTTGTGTTTTATAACCAAAATTCTCGCTGAACGTACAACTTTAAGACCACTCAACGATAGGCATTCGGAGCTCCTCGGCCACTTTTATCGAAAACAACCTAGGATGTATGCAGGTATATCAGTTGAAGTAGTTCGTATTTTTTCATTATACCATTAATTAAATGTAGTGTTTTAGAGTTGTATGTATTGATCTGAATTTAAATATATTGCCAGTGATGTGAATTATTGCAAACATCATTTTGATTCGCAAGATTAAGTCATAAAGTTTAACTGCTAAATAAAATAACTACCTGATCTTCTTGCAGCGGACTTAAATGTACCACTTTTAGAGTATGTATACCGTCCAAATACATCCGACTTAATGCTCGTATACATGTTTCAGAGTTTCAATAAGTAACATTGACTATTGAGTATGCAAGAGTTACGGTCCATTAATTTGTCAAACGGAGCTGATAAAAACTCGATTTAAAACAATTTATTAATTTGCATTTTCAAAACATTTAGCTAAAACAAACATTGAATCATTAAATTTCGTTGTCCGATAAGTGAACTCTCACCAAGAGCTTTTTCATTTAGTCTCTTGAACGGAACGAACACCAACCGAAATTGTGAAGAACCGATATGGGAATGTATTATTAAAAATATTCTCAAAATATTATTATATATCTCAGGAGCGGATCCAGAATTTATGTTATAGGGTGCCTAACTAAGGGGTTTAACCTGTTGACTTGCGCCTCTCCCTCAGAAAAGAAATTTATATAGTTAAACGAGTTGGCAGGGGGTGTGGTGGGTCGGAGTACTCCCCTGCGAAAATGTATTTCTTTATTGAGAAATAAACAAGTCTGATTTAAGGGGGCTCGCACCGGGTGCCACCCTCCTCTGAACCCTCTAATGTATCTTTAGACGAACATGGCATCAATTCATAAATTACCTTTTATAGAGAAATCGGGAATGGGGAGAACGACAAGAATATTCATTTTTTTATGAAAATTCAAACTCAAAATACTGAGAATTTGAGTGAAGCATATGACGATCAACGACATCAATTTTAGGAACAGTGATCTTCCCATACCTAGAGTTCAACAGGAACCATATGGAGAAGTCGAGTCAAATAATAATGCCCGGTAGAAACATTTTTTATCGTAGGGTCGATTTGCGATTCCTTCAAATCGGGTTCTAGTGATACAGATAATTTTGCTAAACGTATTAATGAAACATTGTTTAGTTTCAATGTTCATTTCTTACACTAAATGAACACTTATTTTTAAATTTTACGACATTTTATAGTACGCTCGTTAACGTTTACACAATACTTAAACTGCACTATTTGTTTTGAGAAGCGACATAATAATTAATGCACAAACTGCATGAGTTGTTTTAAATAATACATAACACAATCGCAAATCGCGAGTAATGTATATTTTCATTCAGATTTCATTCAGATTTCTAGTTTTTAACAAACTCTCAATTTTAAAATCAGATTAAATGACATCAAAAAGTGTATTGACCCTATCTTAATTAATAAGATTTCACAACAAAAGTAAATTTAAAGAAATGCAGCACATATGAAAACATTATCATTATGCTGTTAGATTTTGCTAGGCCTAAAGTGGAATGAAAATGATAGAAATATCATGAGCCTTTAACGAACTATATGACTGATTACTGCATACTTGTTTACTCGTAATGTTGGCTGTAGAATATTAATGTCCATTATATTATGTATGCAAATAGACTGATCCCGGGCGATAGACTCTATAGTTAAGTATATGATGATGATGATGATGATGATGATGATGACGATGATGATGTTTATGGTGGTGGTGGTGGTGGTGGTGGTGATGGTGGTGATGATGATGATGATGATGATGATGATGATGATGATGATGATGATGATGATGATTTTTCTAATTGGCTGACCGATTGTGACCAATTGACACATGTTGAGAGGGTCAAACTGACGTTGGCGCTAAACGCCACAACCACATAGAAACCATCTGAATATTGGGGCCTCACATTTAATCTCGCACACCAATTTAGTATAGCTCTGTGTGGAGTAAAATTGGCATTGCACTCAGTCAACTTAAGTATCTGATGTGTTCAATATGTTTTATAAACTGTACTTGAACGACAGAAGTTATTTTTTGTAACATAATTTAGGCAGAATGCAAATGAGACAAAATTATGATATGTTGCAGGGAAAAAACATATGAAATAGAAAGTGATCGCACTCACCCATTTTTTAAAAATAGATATTTCTGAGAACCTGGAAATTCCTCTCATTATTTGCTTGCCTGTTTTTTTTTACTAGAATTGTTTCATAATACGTTTGTGAACGTGCAGTATGCTTGTTTGTTTTCATTTCAAGCATTGTTCCGTCTGAATCAAATTAAGAGAAAAGACATAAATGTTGAGAAATTTAAACATTTGAATCTTAACAATATCACCTAGGTTTAAATGTCCTTGAAATTAGAAATACATGTATTTACACACGAAAACGTTTTCATACCTAGTTATTTTATCAATAAAGTAACAATTAAAACATTACATATAGTTTATACGGGTTTAATGCTCTAAACAAATAAATGTTCTTCGTATATAGTTCATGCCAGTAAATGTATGTGTGATTCAGATTAACAAAGTCGCACTTAAATAAACCCTGACCCTTAGATTTGTTCTGCTTGAAAAACAATATCATATCCGCAATCTTTATGGGAATAAGCAGATAATGATAAAATACGGTGAACACGATGTCACAACTTTTCAATACAATCTAAATTTGTTGTCAAAGTATAACTTAAATTTAATTGACCATTTTAACTTGTCATGAAACATTACCATAAAAGCAAGCACTGAATAGCAATTGGCGACGTATTGTGGAAAATATGCAATTTTTATAATGAACCATAATAACTATAATAATTTATGGAAAACAAGAAAAATACAACTTTGGAGACATACACTCCTACTGTAACACTATAACGTCAAAAGTTCAACAAAATAACTTGCATAACATTTTTTCAGGACACCAGTGCCACGTTATTAAACTGTTATATTTAAAGGGACTGTACACCAGATTGGCACCAATTTTTTTTTCTGTAACGAATCTCAGGACAATTATTCAATAGAACGTGTTACGCTTTAATATCATAATTGTAAAAAAGAGTACCAAAATGTAAAACAAAAATGTGTCGGAGACCGGGTAGGAACCCGTGTCGCCAAAATGCAATCCAGCGTCGTATCCACTGAGCTATGACGGGCTAGCTCGGGTGACATAATTAAACTATACACCTAACTTGGTAATATCACGTGATAACACCGACTAGCCAATCACGCATAAGGAATGAATTCTACTAGGTAGACATACCCGGTAATCTTTTTAATGGAAAAATACGAAATAACTGCTAAACTTTAATCAATTGTTAACTATGTGGTACTTCAGTTAGTATTTTTCAATGCATTGTACACATTAATACCAAGTTTATGACAGTTTTCGACAACTTTCTTTTTTTCTTGCAAATTGATCATCGGTTGCTTTAAAGATGCAATCTCAGAGATAGACCGCTTTAACAAGTGATCTTGTTTGTATCTTTTGTCCTAGATTGAGCCAGGTTTTGCGTAAATGTCTGAGAAACAGTGATATATGACTGCTGACAAAGAATTAGACCTCACACGCATCAATATAGCTTATTAAAAACTTCGTGTTCAAAGGCAAATGAAGGAATCGGTTTCGTTTTATGTTTTAAATCTTGAATATTTTTCTTTAACATTTATTTCATAAAACTCTTTCGAAGTTTTAGTTAGCTTTATAATGTGGAAACACTTAACGTTTACATGTATGCCAAGGCAATAAGCAATTAAAATCTAGAAGAAATAATTTTCCTTGTAAATAAAAACCGGGCTTATCAGAACGAATCCATAAAACTTCATAATATCAAGACGCGTTTTAAGTGTTGATTCTTCAGAGAGGTACTTAAGTAATTTCAATATCACATAAACGTTATTGGTGATGTTTATTTCGTGCGGTAAAAAACGATAATCAACCGCCCATATGCAAATGTTACATAGGACCGCGACAAGCGAAAATGGATAAATACGACGAAGTAAATACGACGTAATTTTGCAACCAAAGTGACGTCATACTTTCGTGATACTGACAACATAACAGCTGCTTCCTTATATATTACTTGTATTAAAGGCTACGAGTATTTTTAAGCTATAATGCCAAAAACAAATTATATAAAATAGTCAACCTTAAGATCTCAATCTGCTTGCCGCGGCTCCTATACATCTGGTGAGAATAACAGGCCTTTAGTTAAGTATAAACTAATCTGTTTCAACTTGGACGGGGAACAATTTTATAGTTTTCGCTATAAACCTTTCAAGATGCCTTAAAACTACCGTAGTATTGCTTAAAACAGATCTGAAATTGAAATCTTCAAGCAAGATTTTATAAATTAGCCATATATGTTGTAACCGCAAAGCAGAAAATAATAAGAAAATGAGAGCTATTAGCAACAATACACATGCAAAACCATACATGATTGAAGACTGTGTCTGAAAAAATATATATTTGAACGAATGAAAATCATTACATTCAAAAACAACCTATTTAATATGCATGTCGGCCATTGCCTTAGCGGTTTAGTAGATTATACAAAATGAACCGCGATCGCATTTTTAGAAATGTACGAATAACAATAGATTTGAAACCTTTCGTCCAAAGCCTAGATATTTTTTAATCGTAATCACTCAAAATGACTTAATGTTTTGACGATTACCGGGAAAATGAATCAATCCTATTTAATGGTACCCTGTATTCTTCTTTATGAAATACCCATCATTAATCTGCACACAATACATACCGCAAACTACGGTTGTGCTTATTCCATTCAAATGTTATACGGCCGTATTTCAATCTGTTTAAGGCCACACCAAATTGATATTTCGTTCACCGGATTTACCGCTCCTATTTTTTTGAAAATGTAAAAAATATATGTTTTTATTGTTTTGGGCGCCCGCACCTCCATTTTGATCGCCAAGCAGATTTTTTTCAGGTAATGATTTATTAAGAGGCTACAAATAATCAAGTATAAATTTTCTACGCTATTTTTCGTGTTTTTGTAAAGGGAAGTTACCGATGCGTAGTGTTTTTATACTGTATATCGATCGATTTAGCATGGGTTTCAATTCAACCAAAATGGCGGCTTCCGGCATAAACAATGTGGCTCGATGTTTGGAAATTAAATCTTATTTTTGACAATAAAGATGTTTTGAGCATGCTTGAAGTCATTGTTGATCGTCTCATGCACTAAAGGATCATTACTTAAAGCAATCATTATGCAATAAAGCATGTGTATCTAAGACTGGTAGCGATTATATTGCGTAATTAGTGACTCGTTTTGAATGGAAATCGGACTGGTCAACTTAACTGGAACATGAGTCATTGTTTGGTCCAAATTGATGTATCAAGCTCATTTTTGATCAAATTCTGACAAAACAACAGTTTTGAACAAATATCTTTTCACAAATAGCGATATAAACACTGGTCTGGATATACCTCAGCATAAGTAAGCCTAAGTTTATCACCTTATATTTTGTTTTTATTTGCAGCATAATCCGGGATTGTAATGCACTTGTCAATTGTAACCACTGCCCCGCCCACCCCTCGCCCTTGTTCCAGGGGTAAACCGGGGACAGCAGAGGCAATGGGCTGTGTTATTTTCATGTGTCCCCCACAGTGCCTAGTGAATGTGGTTTTGTCTTCATATTGAAAATAGTCGGGAATGGGCCTCACATAGGTATTCGGGGTTGCGGAGCCATTTGGCAGGGATTTACCGGCAGTGTGTCCCTGCAGGTCGGGTATTTCACTCGTGTTTTGAGAGACCGGAAGTCAAAGTCCCCGCTATTCCGGACTTAGGGGGGGGGGGAATATACAATTGGCTGGTGCATAAAAACATCTAAATATCCAAAAATGAGTACTCTGAAAAATACCCTTGTTCTTTTTGTTTTAATAAGCACATGTCATTGTATTTCCTGTGATAATAAAAACAAAATTTATTCTATGTTATCTGATGTTTGATGATGCCTGTGTAATTGATCATTTTTTACAAATCCCAAAGTTATGTCTAAATACAGTTGCATATGATGTTTAACTGATTCAGGTAAGTCGTTTCAAACTTTTTACTAAAAGCAGGGTTATTTATTATTTTGAATGATCGTCATATTAAAGTACGTTTTAATTATATAAAAAAATAGATTTATCCATATAATGTTTGTACTAAACACGGATGAATAAATAGTATGTATTCCTACATTTTCCCAATGTCCATTAGTGGTTCAGTTCATGATGGCATTAACATGGGTTTAAGGGCAATTATTTTGAACAATCTTTCTTATTATATTGAATATAAGGAAACATATATATTTTTGCTCTTCACTCGCTTCGGTTTTTATGAAAACTGACAAAAAATATTATTATTTTTTCGCTCGCTCGCTCCAATTTTTTTGGCAAAAATCCGAGGAACTAAACATTAATTTGGTGTGGCCTTAAAGTTACGTTTAAACTTATATGAAGTGCCATTCTGGAATATTAAAATGACTTAAACAATAGAAAAGTGAGTCATTTAAATTGCATTAGTTATTAAATCATGAGTCTTTTCTATGATTTGTCGAGTAATGTATAAATTAAAGGTGTAATTAGTACTGCGTGTTGTTCCGAAATAATTATTTCGTCTCCCGTTGACCGTTGCAGAGTTTGAGTTCACCTAGGTAGCGCCTCATGAAATATGAATCGGCAAAGATTCACTCCATTCAAACTTATTATCATTATTATTTTACAATTATTAAAGATATTACCCTCAATCTACATGAACGGATTCACTATAATAATGTGCTCTTTTTTGATAAGCTATACAACTTCAATATTGGCACCACGTAGCTTTTTAGAAAAATATATTTTGTTCATGTTTAAACAACGGCCATATTAAAGTTTCACCTGCCGCATATGGACAGGTGGCGTTCCGTATGTTGTCCGGTCAATTACTTAAGAACCCTTTGCCCAATCAGGTGAGCGATATAGAGCCATCGTGGCCTTCTTGTCTTTCATTCAATTGACAAATTTTCATGTAATTGTTCGCTATATATATATCAATCAGATTAATTGCATCACTTTCAATATTTCCCATGTATTAAAATGGATTGTTCATAGATTTTTCTTTTGTTAAAATTGATGTTAAAACACTAAATCAAACTATGATGCAGTTTGGACAAATGTGACTCCCATGCGCTTCCATAGTTCCAACTGCCATTGAGTAATGGCACCCGATTGTAAAGATTCTTTTTTTAAGATTCCTTTAGGAAATTTTCGGGCATTCAAAATGTACACGTCCACCTACACATATGTCTATTATACATAAATATATTTTGACAAATTTAGGCGATCGAATATGCTTCCCTCCTTTGAACCTGACACTTTTACGTTTGGAAGTACCACACAGTCTAATTTTCACGTAATATATTGTTAAGAAAATGGTTGTATTAAGGATAAAACATTATTAAATGTTGAAATGAAAGATCGACCATAGGAATTATTTAAAAATGTGACAAGGAATTGAAATATATTTTGACGAAAATGATGGTAACGTTATTAATAATTTAGTCATATAGATATAATTTGTATTCAAATCAGTATATGTAATAAGCTGTTCAGTGCTTGTTCGCTAAAATAAAATGTATACCAAGTTAAAAAAATTAGATTTCAACTTCGTATTGAGAGTCAGCTTTTTTAATATGAACTGGTTGTATATGATAATTTGTCTACAAAATGAAAATAAACTTAAGAGTAATCAAACTTTAGAATTAATAAGCTATGTTTACTTCTATCATATTATAAAACGTATATAATCTCGCACTTTTATCATTACGTTTGAATGATGTCAAGTCAACAATAAAACTACCCACTCACACACACACTATAACGATATTAATAAATATATGGCAATTCCTTGTTCAAACTAAATCGCTATTTCATTTGTGTACGTCCTAGCCTGCACGGTAATTTGATCGTGTACACAACGAACAAGATGCTTATTATCGGAGATTAACAAGACAGTATTAACAAGTATTTAAAAGTATTTTCTTAATACCTGCTTTTGTAATAACCTGTCGCTACCCATGGGACGCCCCTCACGTACAATTTGTTCGCTGATGACGTAGACTGTCGTTCCTACGCTTGCTCGTGGAGAAATCTCCGTTTGCCCATACATATTATTTTACAACTATAGTGATCACATAGTTCTCAAATGTTTGAAAAAAGGTGATTTATTATGTAAATTGTGTTTGCAAACCGAAGCCTTAATCTACTTCATAGACTTCTATCATCTGATAAAATCATAAACAATATCGAAAGCACTCGCTTATATTTATCTGAAATCATTTAAATGATACAAACATAGCTATATACAAATGAACTTTATGTTTCAGACCAAATCGCTAATCCACTGGTATACTTCCACGCCCGTTCTCCACAGACCAGCAGCCTGTCCACAGGTGAGGTGATAGTTTACAAGACAGTGGAGACCAACCAGGGTAACGGCTACAGCGCCAACACGGGCAAGTTCACCGCTCCAGCACGGGGATTCTACTTGTTCTTCATACACACGTGTACGGCTCCAAACAAGTTCGCTTTTCTCGAGATAGTGAAAGAAGACTCAGTCCTCATTGCAACTTCACACTATGACAAAGACGATCTAACCTGTTGTAGTAGTCAGGCGATTGTACAGCTTGATGCCGGGAAAACTGTCTGGTTACAATGCACCAGTAGTGGCTCAAACGTAAAACTGTTTGAGAATTCTTATCGTTGGACCAGTTTATGTGGTGTTCTCATTCACAACTGACATACTTAGGTTTTTGTTTATAAAAACAAAAAGGCAATCAAATACCATGTATATGTTGCATTAATGGCATACTTCAAAAAAAGAACATGAATTATAATTAGGTAAAAATCATAAAACGGAAGTGGAAGTAGATTTTGTAGTGAATAATTACCTATTTTTAAAATAAAGACTTGTCAGAACGTGTATTTATATTCGTATTCGAACGTTGTAATATAAGTACCCCGTCTGTAAGCTGTGTCATGTTACTTGAAATATTGTTAGATATCGCCTGTGTTCGTGTTTACTCGCCGAACGAGACATGATGCCGGTCACAAGAAAGGCATCCGATCGAAATAGTCCATTTATTATATACCTTAGTATTTATTCCTTTTTATTTTTCGGTTTCAATTTGATTTAAATTGACTACTATGTCAAATGTCCGAATATAAAAGGGCTTGGGATACGTTATGTTACGTACTTTTTGTGTATTGAAGTCAAGATAGGATACTCCAGTAAAACAAGTGAGAAGTTACAGAATTCACTTTATTGAACAAAGTTAGAAAAAAAAACGTTTTATATCACAGCTTGATAACCAACTTGCTATTACGAAAACAAGTATTAAATGTCACACCCTCAAAAATAACAAACATTGACGGTACTTATTTGACGCAAGGCGGCAATTTTGACATAAAAAGAATTTTCGTAGAATGTTTTGACGATCATAATATGCAGAACTGAGGAAAAATCGTAAGTCAATCGCTATTACTATCGATGACGCGATCCAACTTTTTTATAGGCGAGCTGCTATTCTATTTGGTTATGTTACAATTCTTGATCGTCGAATTGGTAAACAACTAGTTGTCTAGATATATAGAGAGTGTTCTCTGCTTCGTACTTATCCTCATAGCTCTTTATCATGTTCCTGGATATTTACATGCTACTGGGGCGTGAGAAAGTTAGGTAATTAATTGCATGTATCTTAAATTTGACGGGTTATTTTTAACGACGCTAAAGTAGTTCCAAGAAGACAAACCCATGATACTGAATCAAAAAAGGACGGAATGGTGATACGGATTTTTCGACGTGCTGTATTTTCACTGTTTAATATTGGAAAATAAATTGATAGGCATTTAATACATCGATAGATCAACTCGTGAAAACAAAACTTAATATTTAACTCAAGACAAAAGCATTAGCAAAATATTACTTTTGGTGCTCAATCTTAAATTATACTTCATATTTTTAATTGCTCCAATTAAGTATCCTCTTTGTAACCTTATTCTTCATTGTACTAAAGATTTACTTCAATCTTTTAAGTTGATGCTGGAATAATTTTCAATTTGTAATTATTGATAAATTATCGCACATGAGTTAGGTCATGTGCATATAAACTAGTTAAACCCATAGTGAACACAATACATATTATAATAATGAGCTTGTCTTTGTGTTTTTTTTATTATATTTTTTAAGGAACGAGTGGCAATTGTTATTGAGTCGATTGGAAAGCAGATATTTAATATTAGGCCAATATCTAAATTAAGAGTGTTTAGATCTTTTTATCATTCGTATGTATTGATAGCATCTTTCAATTCTGAATATGATTGTATATCGGTTTTTACTATGCAATTGTTTCTTTGCAAGATTTTTCCAGCTATTTCATGAATAATAATAGGCAAACAATATGTTTCGATTTACCATCCTAGTTGTGGATCAGGGTATTTTGTTTCAACAATATATATGTTCAGAATATAAACTTTAGTCAGTACTTCTACTTTGTGAAATAATTTTCGGAAATAAACCTATTTGACAAACCAACTAGTTTATTTAATATTCAACATTTGTAAACTCTTTAAACAGACAATATCAACTGATTCCAGTTGTGTTTACTCTTTTTATTTAGTGTAGGTGTCCAAATGAAAAAAAAAACAAACTGTAAATGTTAACTTCTTTAGTGGCTACACCCCGCCCCAATAACAGCAACACACTGAAGTATCGTGCTGTTTTTAGTGTCCTATTAACGTGAACTGATATTCTCGCCAATTCCTCCTGTAAATCCCGCTCAAGGTCCGCAACGTTATTGACGTCATCCGTGCTACGTTCTTTACATCCAAGATAATCCCACACATGCTCGATCGGTGAGAGATCAGGTGAGTTCGCAGGCCAATCAAGCGTGTCAATGTTGTGTCCAGCCAGAGCGTTTTGTGTGTAACGTGCAGTGTGATAGCGAGCGTTATCCTGCTGTACAACGTCAGCATGACGGTTGGATATGTGCGTTGCAACGACGGGAACGATGATTTCATTACAATAGTGAACAGCATTGCGGTGTCCACGCATTGTTTTAAGTTATGTTTTCAAGTTGACATATAAATAGGTAGAAAATATTGTAATAGTAAAAGTGCAGTAGCTGTAGCAGTAACAGCAGTAGCAGTAGCAGTAAAAGTAGTAGCAAAAGTGATAGTGGTAGTATTAGTATTAGCAGTGGTGGTGGTGGTGTTGGTGGTGGTGGTGGCAGTGGTGGTTGTGGTGGTAGCGGTGGTGGTAGTGGTGGTGGTGGTGATGGTCGTGGTGGTGGTGTTGGTGATGGTGGTGGTGGTGGTGGTAGCCTTTCACCTAACCAATGTAAATTATATTAATCAATGTGTTTTTCTAAATGTCACTGACACAATACAAATCACCTCAATAGGACAGGCGATGCAAGTTTCACGCCCTATCGTTATTCTCGAATACTGCAGAACGACGAAAGCAGTTCAAGGAAAGAAAAAAAAACACAGATTATTTCCAATACAAGCCTCTGGCTGCAGTCGTATGACTCTGATACCTTATTGATAGTTGAATAAGAGTTAATTTCCTATATTAGATCAGTAGAACAGTTAATATATGCTTTTAATATGCGTTCTTGTCCGTTTAATCCCAAAATCAATGTAAGTAAATCTATGTTCTTTTACGGCACAATCATGCATTAATCTAGCGATATATCCATTAAGGCTGCATGTCCCCTGCCTTCGATAAGTGTGAACAAATTGAAATGCGTGTATAAGTGAATTAAATCCGCATCTCAAAATGCGCGAATAGAACAGTTCTCATCAAAGATAATAGAAGAAAAATAATCAAAGAACCAAAAGCGATACCAGAACAGGGTAGATTAGCCATGCGAGGTTATACGGCATGGAGGAGTTGTATATAACATGAATGTGCAGTAATAGCAGTACTGCCAGTTTCCCTACTGCATATCTATAATCGTGTTTGAAGCCAATCTAGATCCACATATGACCCCTGCCTTCTCCGGGAAAATTCGTTAGATGAAAACAATGCTCTACGAAAATGCCTGAGCAAATTTGATTTGTTTAACAAATAACTCTTTATTCATCAAATGATTACACCAAAGTCTTAATTAAAGCATCAATATCATGACCTCTTCTCAATGGTATTCGGTTAAAAACAAGAAGGATTCAGAATGCATTGAAAGTATGTTTGGTATGCCGGCGAATGTAGAACTATATCAGAGCAACAGTTAGTTAATTAAAAAGACGCAACTATCATGATTGTAACTATCATGTGTTTACTTTACTCTATTAACTGACTGTAGACAGAAATTGGCGCTTTGTAAACGTACAAATGAAAATAAAGTGAAAAGTTTAATTTTGCATGATGTTTTTTAAGAATTTAAATAGGATCTCGATAGAAAGTTTTCATTAACTGTACAATACGGGAACCTTAGGGCCGTTTCGTAAAGGAACATTTTAATAACCTTGGAGTTCAGGAGTCCTTGCAAGAACGGATTGGAGACCTTGTTGATCAATAAGTGTTTCCGAATTTGTTCATAATACATGTTGAAAAGAATTGCTAGTACGATTGTAACTGATAATTGATCGACTTGTGGAGATCTTCGAGGACCAAAACGAACGTTGACAGAGATTATTTGTGTCGGTTTGAGTAATTTAGATACCTACTATGATATTAAATATTCCAACTGGTAGAGGACCACTAGCCAGATTTGACCAGTGGTCGAAATATCTAACCAAAATTGTTTTCGATAAGATTAATTCTCTGTAAATTATTATCTATATTTCTATGTTAATTAAAAAGGTTTCATGTGGGTGCGGCTAGCATTTACCAAATAGGCACAGTTTGAGCACACTTGGTCCCTGATTTTAATTCGATGTTACATATCAAATATCTAAACTCTCAGCCTAAAGGTTTGGTGCAATATCTTTGTATGATTTTCCTCTCCGTCGCTATGGCAATCATAGTTTTGAAGTTATTTTATTTTTTGTGCACATTTACATGAAGGCCATCCAAAGATCATTCCTGTAAAGTTTGGATGAAATGAGGAGAATATTCCACTTGAACCAAAATGTAACGCGTAGTGTATGACGTCGGACACAGAGCATTAACAAGTACTTCCTCTGAGTATGATGTGTGTGTTCGGTTTAGCTAAAATCGACATAAAATGTGATTTGAATCCATTGTTCTCTGACTGTGTTCTATGTGGATGTTAAAAGTTTGAAACTTAATGCCGATATTAAAAGTAGTTCAACCGAAACAAAAAACAATGCCGTGGTATTGTATGGTATAAGGTAGACTCGTTTTTAAAACCGGAATATTCGAAATGCAATAAAATAGCCACACATAATAATAAGCATTGTCTGAGCTCTAACAAACTTATCATCAAGCGTGAAGGATGCTAGTTTATTTAAAAAGTTGTGATATAGCAGACATTTTGTCAAATATCCTCCAAACTAGATGCTTTATATCCTTTGCTGTCGGATGCAATGAAGGTAATCAATTTCGGGATGAGTTATAGTCGAGACATATCTAGCCCGACGTATAATTCAATTGTCCTCTTCCGATCAAAATGTCAAAAAGAATAAGGATGATTTAAAAAGTTATTGTAATGCCATTAGCCATTTTGTCAGTTTGTTTATGGAAACATGGTAAACACTGAAGTGGCATGTTCGTTGATGTACCAGAAAAAAGATAACATTTAAGAACTAACTGAATGAAAAAGAGATAGACAGACAGGGGTATTTAGTACCGGAATAAACCCAACTAAATGTGCAATATATACTGGTTTGTTCTCTTACAGTGGGAGTTAAAAAATATAATAAAATAATAATTAATTATATAAATGGATAAAAAAATAACACGTGCACAGCTGCCTTATGTTTCACAGTTCGAAACTGTCCAACAATGATCTCCTCGATAGCTTCTCTCGGCAATCACTGGCATAACACTTAAATTTTCAGAAGTGGTAGCCCATTGTGCTTCTCTGGGCAATCACTGGCATAACACATTACTATGCAGAAGTGTTCTCTCTCGCTGTGCTTCTCTGGGCAATCACTGGCATAACACATAAATATGCAGAAGTGGTCTCTCACTGTGCTTCTCTATGCAATCACTGGCATAACACATAACTATGCAGTAGTGGTCTCTCACTGTGCTTCTCTATGCAATCACTGGCATACGACATAACTATGCAGTAGTGTTCTCTCACTGTGCTTCACTCGGCTATCACTGGCAAAATACACAACTATGCAGTAGTGTCCTCTCACTGTGCTTCTCTCGGCAATCACTGCCATATCACATTTATATTCAGAAGTGTTCTCTCATTGTGCTTCTCTTGGCATTCACTGGCATAACACATAACTATTCAGTAGTGGTATCTCACTGTGCTTCTCTAGGCCATCACTGATATAACACTTAACTTTTCTGAAGTGGTCTTACATTGTGCTTCTCTAGGCAATCACTGGCACAACACACAACTATGCAGTACTGTTCTCTCACTGTGCTTCTCTAGGCAATCCCTGGCATAAAAGACAACTATGCAGAAGTAGTCTCACACTGTGCTTCTCTAGGCAATCACTGGCATAACATATAACTATGCAGTAGTGGTCTCTCATTGTGATTTTCTAGGCAATTAATGGCATAACACATAACTATGCAATAGTGGTATCTCATTGTGCTTCTCTGGGCAATCACTGGCATAACAAATAACTATGCAACAGTTGTATCCCATTGTACTTCTCCAGGCAATGGGCATAAAACATTAATATGAAATAGTGGTATCTCAATGTGCTTCTCTCGGCAATCACTGGCATAACATATAACTATGCAGTAGTGGTCTCTCACTGTGCTTCTCTAGGCAATCACTGGCATAACACATAACTATGCAGAAGTGGTCTCTCACTGTGCTTCTCTAGGCAATCACTGCCATATCACATTTATATTCAGAAGTGTTCTCTCGCTGTGCTTCTCTCGGCATTCACTGGCATAACACATAACTATGCAGTAGTGGTCTCTCACTGTGCTTCTCTAGGCAATCACAGCCATATCACATTTATATTCAGAAGTGTTCTCTCGCTATGGTTCTCTAGGCATTCATTGGCATAACACATAAATATGCAGTAGTGGTATCTCATTGTCCTTCACTCGGCATTCATTGGCATAACACATAACTGTGCAGTAGTGGTATCTCATTCTGCTTCACTCGGCATTCATTGGCATAACACATAATTGTGCAGTAGTGGTCTCTTACTGTGCTTTTTTAGTCAATCGCTGGCATAACACATAACTATGCAGAAGTGGTCTCTCACTGTCCTTCTATAGGCAATCACTGGCATAACACACAACTGTGCAGTAGTGGTCTCTCATTGTGCTTCTCTGGGCAATCACTGGCATAACACATAACTATGCAGTAGTGGTTTCTCACTGTGCTTCTCGAAGTAATAAATGGCATAACACATAACTATGCAATAGTAGTATCTCATTGTGCTTTTCTAGGCATACACTGGCATAACACATAACTGTGCAGTAGTGGTCTCTCACTGTGCTTCTCTAGGCAATCACTGCCATATCATATTTTATTCAGAATTGTTCTCTCGCTGTGCTTCTTTCGGCATTCACTGGCATAACGAATAACTATGCAGTAGTGTTCTCTCACTGTGCTTCTCTGGGCAATCACAGGCATAACACATAACTATGCAGTAGTGGTATCTCATTGTGCTTCTCTAGGCAATCACTGGCATAACACATAACTATGCAGTTGTGGTCTCTCACTGTGCTTCTCTAGGCAATCACTGCCATATTACACTTATATTCAGAAGTGTTCTCTCTCGCTGTGCTTCTCTCGACATTCACTGGCATAACGAATAACTATGCTGTAGTGTTCTCTCACTGTGCATCACTCGGCATTCACTGGCATAACACAAAACTATGCAGAAGTGGTCTCACACTGTGCTTCTCTAGGCAATCACTGGCATAACACATTTATATTCAGAAGTGTTTTCTCGCTGTGCTTCTCTCAGCATTCACTGGCATAACACATAACTATGCAGTAGTTGTCTCTCACTGTGCTTCTCAAGGCAATCACTGCCATATCACATTTATATTCAGAAGTGTTCTCTCGCTGTGCTTCTCTCGGCATTCACCGGCATAACACATAACTATGCAGTAGTGGTATCTCATTGTGCTTCACTCGGCATTCATTGGCATAACACATAGTTGTGCAGTAGTGGTCTCTTACTGTGCTTTTCTAGGCAATCACTGGCATAACACATAACTATGCAGAAGTGGTCTCTCACTGTCCTTCTATATAGGCAATCACTGGCATAACACACAACTGTGCAGTAGTGGTCTCTCATTGTGCTTCTTTGGGCAATCACTGGCATAACACATAACTATGCAGTAGTGGTTTCTCACTGTGCTTCTCTAAGTAATAAATGGCATAACACATCACTATGCAATAGTAGTATCTCATTGTGCTTCTCTGGGCAATCACTGGCATAACACATAACTATGCACAAGTGGACTCTCACTATGCTTCTCTAGGCAATCACTGCCATAACACATAACTATGCAGTAGTGGTATCTCATTGTGCTGCTCTGGGCAATCACTGGCATAACACATAACTATGCAGTTGTGGTCTCGCACTGTGCTTCTCTAGGCAATCACTGCCATATTACATTTATATTCAGAAGTGTTTTCTCGCTGTGCTTCTCTCGACATTCACTGGCATAACGCATAACTATGCAGTAATGTCCTCTCACTGTGCTTCTCTCGGCAATCACTGCCATATCACATTTATATTCAGAAGTGTTCTCTCATTGTGCTTCTCTTGGCATTCACTGGCATAACACATAACTATTCAGTAGTGGTCTCTCACTGTGCTTCTCTAGGCAATCACTGCCATATCATATTTTATTCAGAATTGTTCTCTCGCTGTGCTTCTTTCGGCATTCACTGGCATAACGAATAACTATGCAGTAGTGTTCTCTCACTGTGCTTCTCTGGACAATCACAGGCATAACACATAACTATGCAGTAGTGGTATCTCATTGTGCTTCTCTAGGCAATCACTGGCATAACACATAACTATGCAGTTGTGGTCTCTCACTGTGCTTCTCTAGGCAATCACTGCCATATTACATTTATGTTCAGAAGTGTTCTCTCGCTGTGCTTCTCTCGGCATTTACTGGCATAACACATAACTATGCAGTAGCGGTCTCTCACTGTGCTTCTCTAGGCAATCACTGCCATATCACATTAATATTCAGAAGTGTTCTCTTACTGTGCTTTTCTAGGCATTCACTGGCATAACACACAACTATGCAGTAGTGGTTTCTCACTGTGCTTCTCTAGGCAATCACTGCCATATCACATTTATATTCAGAAGTGTTCTCTCGCTGTGCTTTTCTAGGCATTCACTGGCATAACACATAACTATGCAGTAGTGGTATCTCATTGTGCTTCACTCGGCATTCACTGGCATAACACATAACTATGCAGTAGTGGTCTCACACTGTGCTTCTGTAGGCAATCACTGGCATAACACACAACTGTGCAGTAGTGGTATCTCATTGTTCTTCACTAGGCATTCACTGGCATAACACATAACTATGTAATAGTGGTATCTTATTGTGCTTCTCTGGTCAATCACTGGCATAACAAACAACTATGCAGTAGTGGTCTATCACTGTGCTTCTCTAGGCAATCACTGGCATAACAGATAAATATGCAGTAATGTTCTCTCACTGTGCTTCTCTATGCAATCACTGGCATAACACACAACTGTGCAGTATTGGTCTCTAATTGTGCTTCTCTGGGCAATCTCTGGCATAACACATAGCTATGCAGTAGTGTGGTCTCTCATTGTGCTTCTCTATGCAATCACTGGCATAACACATAACTATGCAGTAGTGTTCTCACACTGTGATTTTCTAGGCAATCGCTGTCATAACACATAACTGTGCAGTAGTGGTCTTTCACTGTGCTTTTCTATGCAATCACTGGCATATCACATAACTGTGCAGTAGTGGTCTCTCACTGTGCTTCTTTATGCAATCACTGGTATAACACATAACTGTGCAGTAGTGGTCTCTCACTGTGCTTCTCTATGCAATCACTGGCATAAAACATAACTGTGCAGTAGTGGTCTCTCACTGTGCTTCTCTATGCAATCACTGGCATAACACATAACTGTGCAGTAGTGGTCTCTCACTGTGCTTCTCTAGGCAATCACTGGCATTACACATAACTGTGCAGTAGTGGTGTCTCACTGTGCTTCTCTATGCAATCACTGGCATAACACATAACTATGCAGTAGTGGTCTCTCACTGTGCTTCTCTATGCAATCACTGGCATAACACATAACTGTGCAGTAGTGGTCTCTCAATGTGATTCTTAAGGCAATTAATGGCATAATACATCACTATGCAATAGTTGTATCTCATGGTGCTTCTCTATGCAATCACAGGTATAACACCTTACTATGCAGAAATGGTCTATAATTGTGCTTCTCTAGGCAATCACTGGCATAACACCTTACTATGTAGAAGTGATCTCTCAATCTGCTTCTTTAGGCAATCACTGCCATAAAACATAACTATTCAGAAGTGGTATCTCATTGTGCTGCTCTGGGCAATCACTGGCATAACACATAACTATGCAGTTGTGGTCTCGCACTGTGCTTCTCTAGGCAATCACTGCCATATTACATTTATATTCAGAAGTGTTCTCTTGCTGTGCTTCTCTCGACATTCACTGGCATAACGCATAACTATGCAGTAATGTTCTCTCACTGTGCTTCACTCGGCATTCACTTGCATAACACATAACTATGCAGTAGTGGTCTCTCACTGTGCTTCTCTAGGCAATCACTGCCATATTACATTTATGTTCAGAAGTGTTCTCTCGCTGTGCTTCTCTCGGCATTTACTGGCATAACACATAACTATGCAGTAGCGGTCTCTCACTGTGCTTCTCTAGGCAATCACTGCCATATCACATTAATATTCAGAAGTGTTCTCTTACTGTGCTTTTCTAGGCATTCACTGGCATAACACACAACTATGCAGTAGTGGTTTCTCACTGTGCTTCTCTAGGCAATCACTGCCATATCACATTTATATTCAGAAGTGTTCTCTCGCTGTGCTTCTCTAGGCATTCACTGGCATAACACATAACTATGCAGTAGTGGTATCTCATTGTGCTTCACTCGGCATTCACTGGCATAACACATAACAATGCAGTAGTGGTCTCACACTGTGCTTCTGTAGGCAATCACTGGCATAACACACAACTGTGCAGTAGTGGTCTCTCATTGTTCTTCACTAGGCATTCACTGGCATAACACATAACTATGTAATAGTGGTATCTTATTGGGCTTCTCTGGTCAATCACTGGCATAACAAACAACTATGCAGTAGTGGTCTCTCACTGTGCTTCTCTAGGCAATCACTGGCATAACAGATAAATATGCAGTAATGTTCTCTCACTGTGCTTCTCTATGCAATCACTGGCATAACACACAACTGTGCAGTATTGGTCTCTAATTGTGCTTCTCTGGGCAATCTCTGGCATAACACATAGCTATGCAGTAGTGTGGTCTCTCATTGTGCTTCTCTATGCAATCACTGGCATAACACATAACTATGCAGTAGTGTTCTCACACTGTGATTTTCTAGGCAATCGCTGTCATAACACATAACTGTGCAGTAGTGGTCTTTCACTGTGCTTTTCTATGCAATCACTGGCATAACACATAACTGTGCAGTAGTGGTCTCTCACTGTGCTTCTTTATGCAATCACTGGTATAACACATAACTGTGCAGTAGTGGTCTCTCACTGTGCTTCTCTATGCAATCACTGGCATAAAACATAACTGTGCAGTAGTGGTCTCTCACTGTGCTTCTCTATGCAATCACTGGCATAACACATAACTGTGCAGTAGTGGTCTCTCACTGTGCTTCTCTAGGCAATCACTGGCATAACACATAACTGTGCAGTAGTGGTGTCTCACTGTGCTTCTCTATGCAATCACTGGCATAACACATAACTATGCAGTAGTGGTCTCTCACTGTGCTTCTCTATGCAATCACTGGCATAACACATAACTGTGCAGTAGTGGTCTCTCAATGTGATTCTTAAGGCAATTAATGGCATAATACATCACTATGCAATAGTTGTATCTCATGGTGCTTCTCTATGCAATCACAGGTATAACACCTTACTATGCAGAAATGGTCTATAATTGTGCTTCTCTAGGCAATCACTGGCATAACACATACTATGCAGAAGTGATCTCTCACTGTGCTTCTCTAGGCAATCACAGGCATAACACCTTACTATGTAGAAGTGATCTCTCAATCTGCTTCTTGAGGCAATCACTGCCATAAAACATAACTATTCAGAAGTGATCTCATATTGCGTTTCTCTCGACAATCATTGCAATCATAGCACATATTGAAGAAGCAGTTACAATACAGTCTCCAATTATTCAGTTAATATATTTAGAGTTCTTAATATGGATCACTAATTGTTTAACACGTCAGTTCTGTGTCCATTTTCGTATTGTGGTATGTTGAAATATACTGGTAAATCATAGAGCTCGTATACCCATATATTCGTGTATAACTGGCCGTGGTAGTCTCGGCGTTGTCAATATGTTTGACACAGAGTAGACCGTATGTTGCACTGAGCGCAATGGCGAAACGCTACATTTGCGTTCTCTTCAAGAATGTCTACGCTCTGTTTATCTTAGCCGACCAAAAATATAAGTATATTTGGTAAAGTTGAAACCTGGAAGAGTTAATAAAAAGGAAACAAATTAATAATGAAATAATAAATAAACTTATCCACATCCGTAACATATTTACCCAAATGGTGCTAAAACGAACAGTACAGTTTCCTGTCCTAGAGCATCTGTCAAGCTTTAGCATAGAAGTTCTTATTGTTGCGCCTTTAATTTAGCGCTAAAACAAACAAAACACACTGCTTGCATTACAATTTCATTATTATTTAGCACATTTGTATTTAAATACCCGCGAGTTACATTGGCGCGCCCTGAAGATAAATACATTGCCATTTTTGATACTAAGTCAATTACAGGTGAGAGTCCCGTTAAGATATTTCCTAAAAAATCTTTATTGATTACCTAACTACTAATTTTAGGGGTTTGAAAATTAAAATGTAAATGGAGTATGCTCTCTGGATTGCAAAATACCTCCATTGAGTTCCAATATCATTTTAAACAAGGGCGAATACACAAACCGAAAACAAAGTAATGCTTAAACGACTAACGTTTACATAGGTGTCTGTTTTGTCGTTTTCTTGATATGATTTCTATCTCCGAAAATGTATAAGCGCATAAAGCGAAGCCATGAAGCATTGCGTATTGTTCCTGAAGAAACAAATTATTGAACAAATACGAGTAGGTTAAAATTGTTCGGCTGCCATATATCGTTATTATTATATCTTCAACATTAAGACGATGTCTTACATTCATGGACATGTTTCTGAATGTATAAAACGTATACGATGTTCGAATATTTATCTAACCTGTGTATGTTATTTTGCATGTCCCTTGTTATACTACGTTATACGTTATTCCACGGGATATAAACGAGATAGCAAGTCAGTACATTTCTCTCATGGGCTTGCTCCCTTTATTGTACAATGTGATATCATTGTTCAGCAATTCAGCATCCCGGAGTTTTGCAGCTAGTGAATTATACAACGGCTGCTCTGAGGATCGATTTTTCTCTGTGGTTTTTGTTAGCGATGATTCTGTCTGCCAGTGGGATACCCTTATGCCACAGCCGTATTTCTTATAATCAGTATTGCCAGGTGCAGGAAGACAGTCTTCAATACAGGTACGTACTGATAGGAGGGATCTGGCGCCCGTTCCCTTAGATATCTTAGACATAATTGCAAATGTTTAGAGTCAATTTTCGCTTTATGTTTGAATTGACCTTTTACCAAGCTTAATGTTGAAAACTTTACGGTACGGTATCCTTAAATTTAAAGAGCCGGTTTGGCTTTCACATTATATAGGCTCATTGAGATATAATACCAATGGGTGCAAAACGTTTATAAATAATTTATTGGCAATTTTCAAAATATGTCGATGCATATATGTATGTTATGTTACATTCAATTACACGTGAAAATTAGTTGATACGTGTGCAAGTCTCAAAAATATATCATAAATAATGTTTTAGTACTTTAAAAAAATATGAAGCATTTATATGTTTCAGTGGTTGACATAACTGACCGGATATTTATTTACATTGCCATTTATTATAAAGGAGAGAAGTAAGGAACTCCATGTGATTAAGGCTTTTAAATTGGAAATTCGGTTCATCCCTGTAGTTTCAGTAGACTAACGTGTGTGTTCTTTAGTGGATAGCTATTGTAAAGCTTCAAATAATTTATCATTAATTTTCTTTGTCACTTGTTTGGACTTGCTTCATTGCCTTTAAGTGCAGTGAAGTTGTTAACTTAAATTGTCAAATTTCCATTAAGTTTGTATTTGAAAAATAAACACACAGTTTCGAGCCTAAGAACATGTAAATTGTCTTAGATTATCGCTTAATTTCCTTAAGATAAACGCGCATTTGCATGTATTCTTTCTCGACGTCTATACCGGCAACTGTCGAAAGTGACGGTATTAATCTTGAATGAATTTACAACCCATTAGAGATAAGCAGGGAGATATAATACGCCTATACCATTGGCAAGAGAACTGATTTATCTTAACAAGAGTGCAGATTGCTTTTGGGAAACGAGATGTAGGATAAACCACTATCTTTTTTATAGCATGCATTTTCTCTCGACAATACCTGGAATTTCTGTTATTCGTCTCATTTAGAATACACTTACTTTTATTTGTGGTAAAAGAAGAACATACCATGCATGAGTGACTTCTTTTTGTAAACTGTGCTTTCAGCTTACGCTTAGTTTAATAAACTTATCCACTAACTGAAGTTTTCTTCAAACATGCATTGCCAACATATAACTAGACTATGAATATCTTTGCAGTGCTTGTTTGTAGAAAATGTATGAATAGGACCTGTCATAATTAATATTGTACCTGTGCCGAAGATTCACCTAGAATCCGTATCATCACTGTAGAAATAGAAATCCTGTTATTACTGTATGTTTGCCAGTTGTGCATAAGCCTGGTCAGAAAATGAAAAACAGTCACGTCTGAAGACTAACTTTAATTTGCTATGCAATCTGTTTGTCATGTTTTAAGATGGTCACGTGATATAACTAAAACAATTGAATTGTACGGTTGGCTTTTTAAATTTACTACGGTTGTGGTTAAATATTACTTTGAATTTTTTACATTAAATGGTACCATTATGACATAAAATTTGTAATATAATTTTTTTTATACATATACTATTATATGCACAATCGATATGAAATACGGAAACTGGTATAAAGAAGATGCTGAAAGATAACTTGTACATTGAATAATGGCCATTGTCAAATCTAATCACCCCTCCCACCTTTTACGAATTAGAAATTGTTCAGTTAATTTACATTTTCAAATTTTCACTCTAGTTTATTAATCAAAAAACATTATTGTGTTTGCATGCATTTTGCAAAAGACATGTAGTTAATAAGTCAATCCTACCATAGATTTTACATATTTTGGGCCATTTTCTGTCTTTAAAGAGTGCAGAAAAATTAGTAAAATTTATAATGTTTTCAAAATTGAAATTGAATATCAATTCATTTGATGTCAATTATGTTGAAAATAAGAAAAACAAAACACTTGTTAAGAAAAAATGTTCTCAAACAGTGACATGTCACTATTTAATCTTAATTGAAATTCGGCTCATGTCATATTAGACCACTGTCTTTTGACCTATCATCTCACCATTTACATGTATCACAAAAACAATAATAGACACTATTTTTGCAAATGTTACCCAGTTAAGACAATATCACGACGGCGTTTTTGTTTTATTCTGAGCGTCGATATTTTGAAAGCAAAACAAATATAGGGGCGAAATTGTATTATCATGAAAAAACACTGTACATACGTGTTAAAATCAAGAACACGAGGTATTTGTTTATTTTAGTTCGGAAAGTTGATCTGAATGCTACGAGCTCAATTGTTTACTAAATTGAAATGTGAAATTCAAGACATGAAAAGGAAAATGTAAATTATTCGTTCATAATAAATTCGGATAAACGTTGTCTGTTGTATGGGAAATTAATTAAAGGTTTGAAAAATGGCTATATCTTGTTGTGATTACTACAGCAGATGAACTCATTGTTTAAGAAACCGGCAACTCAATGAAATTAGTCCCTATATATAACACGGTATGTATCTTCTTAATGAAGAACAGCAACTGTCTACTCAAAATGCCATATCAGTCAATACAAAGCAAACATTGTACAATGTTTAAAATGAAACCAGAACAATTAAACTACGGAATTCCAGTAGTGCAATCGCATGTGAATGTGTTGATCTCAAACGCGATACTCGTTAGTATGATGATGAAAACGCGAACTCACGAAACTACGAAAACGAAAACACGGCATTACGATGATGATATAGCGACAGTACGATAACGAGAATGCCATAATACGACAATACGATAATGATAATGCGACAAAATATCGTGTTTTACCAGCCAACTGTCGAGTTTTGATCATTGTAATATCGTGATATCGCGTTTCCGTTATCAAAGAATCAAACTTCTGCGTTATAATCATCTTAATGTCTCGATTTCATCATCGTACCGTTGCATTATCATCATCGTACTGTCACGTTTTCATCATCGTACTGTCGCATTATCATAACCGTTCTCTCGCGTTATCATCACCGTACTGGCACGTTATCATCACCGTACTCTCGCGTAATCATCACCGTACTGGCAAGTTATCATCACCATACCATCGCGTTATCATCACCGCACCGTCGCATAATTAACACCGTACTCTCGCGTAATCATCACCGTACTGGCACGTTATTATCATCATACCATCGCGTTATCATCACCGAACTATCGCGTAATCGTCATCGTACTCTCGCGTAATCATCACCGTACTCTCGCGTAATCATCACCGTTCTGTCGCGTTATCATCACCATACTCTCGCGTAATCATCACCGTACTCTCGCGTAATCATCACCGTACTCTCGCGTAATCATCACCGTTCCCTCGCATAATCATGACCGTACTGGCACGTTATCATCATCATTCTATCGCGTTATCATCACCGTACTCTCGCGTAATCATCACCGTACTCTCGTGTAATCATCACCGTACTGGCACGTTATCATCATCATACCATCGCGTTATCATCACCATACTCTCGCGTAATCATCACCGTACTGTCGCGTAATCATCACCGTACTCTCGTGTAATCATCACCATGCTCTCGCGTAATCATCACCGTACTCTTGCGTAATCATCACAGTGCTCTCGCGTAATCATCACTGTACTCCCGCGTTATCATCACTGTACTCTCGCGTAATCATCACCATACTCTCGCGTAATCATCACCGTATTCTCGGGTAATCATCACCGTACTGTCGCGTAATCATCACCATACTCTCGAGTATTCATCACCGTACTCTCGCGTAATCATCATTTTACCATCGCGTTATCATCACCGCACTCTCGCATAATTATCACCGTACTCTCGCGTAATCATCACCGTACTGGCACGTTATCATCATCATACCATCGCGTTATCATCACCGTACTCTCGCGTAATCGTCACCGTACTCTCGAGTAATCATCGCCGTACTCTCGCGTAATCATCACCATTCTGTCGCGTTATCATCACCATACTCTCGCGTAATCATCACCGTACTCTCGCGTAATCATCACCGTACTGTCGCGTAATCATCACCATACTCTCGAGTATTCATCACCGTACTCTCGCGTAATCATCATTATACCATCGCGTTATCATCACCGCACTCTCGCATAATTATCACCGTACTCTCGCGTAATCATCACCGTACTGGCACGTTATCATCATCATACCATCGCGTAATCATCACCGTACTCTCGCGTATTCATCATAATACGCTCGCGTAATCATCATCGTACTGTCGCTTAATCATTACCGTATTCTCGCGTTATCATAACCGTACTCTTGCGTAATCATCACCGTACTGTCGCGTTATTATCACCGTACTGTCGCGTAATCATCACCGTACTCTCGCGTATTCATCATAATACGCTCGCGTAATCATCATCGTACTGTCGCTTAATCATTATCGTATTCTCGCGTTATCATAACCGTACTCTTGCGTAATCATCACCGTACTGTCGCGTTATTATCACCGTACTGTCGCGTAATCATCACCGTACTCTCGCGTAATCATCACCGTACTGTCGCGTAATCATCACCGTATTCTCGCGTAATCATCACCGTATTCTCGCGTAATCATCATCATACTATCGCGTAATCATCATCATACTATCGCGTTATCATCACCGTACTCTCGCGTTATCATCGAGAATCGCGTTTCAGATCGACACATCCACAGGAGATGGCCACAACGGAATTCCGTACTAAACTACTTTCGAAGACATCACATGCGCAGTACGTTGATATGAAACATTTGTAAACCAATATGCGGTTTAACATTCGTTACACTATTTTCTGAAAAAAAATGCTTTGCTAATAAAGTTTTCCTGACGACTCAAGAAATGAGATTTGAGCGGTAACTAACAATCCTTGATAAACACATATACTTTTTCTTTATATAGTATGTATGCACTGTGTTGTTTGTGGAGTTGTGTGCTGTTGTTTCATGTTTCTTGTTTGTGATTTTTTGTTTTTGTGTTCGATGTCTTTGGCGTTAACACTGTGCCATTAAACAGGGTTTATGTTTAAACTTTCGGCTACTGAGCTCCTTTCTGTCGTATTTCCATACAAATATTGATTACAAAAGTAAATCATATTTTCTTGTTTATCTAAATTCTTAGTTCAATGATACATTTATGATGTGTGCATTACTCGAAGAGGTGAAAATATCCTTAACATAAAAATAATATGTGTTTTTCATCTATATTCACCAATGTGGTTTAAACTTCGAACGTAAAACTGATGATATAAAGCATCTGATTGATCATAGAACGAAAATAAATTTAACTGCGAGATCGAAACAGTTAAACAATACTAATAATGTTTCGTTATTTATTTAGAGATGACTTTACAGCTATGTTGCTCTACATTCGGAAACATTTTTTGTTTCTACACTGCTAAATGGTTTGTTGTTGATAAACGTTATGTAAACCGCTGCAGTGTACAAGACGTATGGCACTTAAAAACATACGTGGGATGTGGCTCGAAATAGCTGCGTATATAAGACTGGTGGTGTATCCCAGCCATCAGAAACGCGGATGCCTGCTTGCTTTAACATTGCGAAACAGTGCCAAATCTTTAGCTGGATAAAACTAAAGCGGAGTAATCATTTCCATGCGGACAAGGTATGTTTGTATATTTGTAAATTATTTTTTATGTATGAAAATATCTTGAATTTTCAATTTTTCAGAGACACTTCATCAAACTATTATCTTGTTATTTTTATTTAATACATGTGTATTATGTTAATTGCTCATAGTTGGATTAGGGAGATATTTAACCTAAGAAAACACCGTAGTATTAACGAAAATGGTCCCGGTACAGATGACTTGGGAGGTTGTATTTTTATTGGGAATGGTGTGGACATATTCCAATACAGAATAACAATGTATCCGGCTAATAAAAAATGTTTGAGACTTTTTTTATTGTTTACGTTATTACGAATAACTTTATAGTTTCTTTAATAATACATACATGGTGCCAGTTTCACGAAAATTGAAATGAGAGAAAATAGTTACCCACCTGCAGCCAATTGTATAAACAGATTTACCCAGGGTAATATTTTACCGGCGGTAATTCACTAGCGGATTAAGAGGGGGGCGCATCCGGCGCGCGCCCCCTCTAAAATCGTCAAAGTTTACTTTTTATGTCAATTTAGGAGATAAAAATTAATAAAATACGCCCATAATGCATCATTTCCAACTACAAATTGTTAATTTTTCTTGATTGCTTAACCCCCAATCCATATGCAAACAGTTTATGCCATACACTTTCGGTTCAGAGGGAGGGGTGCATGTCAAAAGGTTGCGCCCCTAAGCTACGCCCCCTCTAACGTTGATTCCTGGATCCGCCCGTGGTAATTTTTCTGGTAAATTGGCGGTAAGCAATTGTATAAAACAAAACTAAGATTTTACCAAGCTACTTACCGCGGTAATATTTACCCTCCTCCAAGAGGTGGGTAAATTGATTTACCGTCTCAGTTACCAGAATCAAGATGGCCGACCAGACATAAACAAGCGCTCGATTCACAACTCATTTTGTCGATTTTAAAGACAAATTGAAACTTCGTGAATAGAAAACTGTTCCATTTCATCCATATCAATAGAAGACAGGAATACAGAGGTAAGAAATCGCCAATAACCACTGTGTAAACAAATAAATGCTTTGGAAATATTTCAACGAACAAGTTTCATGTGCAAAAACGGCGACCCAAGAAATCTTCAGTTTAAGAATGTATTTACCTTGTTTCGCGTTTAAATAATTCCAAAATCTTTCAAAATTAAATGCAAATGGTTCGAGACCAACACTTGATTGCTGGTCTCGACCTTACTTTGTTGAAATGTATCCCACTTTGCACATATTTTGAGTATTTTGCAAATAAATATTTACAATCAAATTGAACCGCCTGTAAACATTCAACAATAAATGACAGCTATGACGTCATTTTCTATGAAAAATACCTCAGTCTATCGTCTATTTCTACAGTTTTCTTTTATATAGAGAGGTACACAATGGGGTGGTTGCTAACCAAAAATGTAAAGTGCATTGATAATATAAAGGTTTACTGTATATTTGACAAACACAACAGCTGTGGTATGACAACATACCCAAGTATGTTACTTCGAGTTTAAAAATGTATATAAATTATACAGTACTGTGACATATACAGTTCTATGATAAACATGTTTATGTTCAATTGTACACAACCATTTCATAATTGTGATAATGAATAAAAATAATCATTTTAGGCTTTTCATCAGCGAAAGCCTGCAGAGCCAGTGTGATGTTAGAACATTTAACAGGCACATGATTAAAGACACCAAGAGCAGTGAGGTAATAATAAGATGATTTTTTTCTTCTGTAAATTATCATTATACTGTCATTTTAGTGAAAGCAAAATATTAATAACTTGTTTGTTTATTGTGAAAGACATCATCTCTTACCGACGCTCTTGTTAATTTACCTTTCAAATTTATAGAAACATTGGCCTCTAGGGAACGCCGTCACCCCCCCCCCCCCCCCCAAAAAAAAAAGAGTGCATAATTTCATATCTGCGCCAAATATTCATTAATCAGCCATTTAAGATATGAAGCTGATTTTCACAGACAACATATAATTTTAATGATTACAAAATATTTTTTTCTTTTTTTTAGATTGCTACCAGTGGAGGACCAAGGTTATATGACAAATGTGCCGTCAAGAAAACATCACAAAATGAACTTCATGGAGCCGCTAGTGTATTATATGCTGTTTAACATTGCTGATTCTGGTATTGGTATATACATAAGAATCGACTTTGATTTTGAATTTAAGACCATTTATAGTTTAATGAAAATAAATGTTACACTCCTTGTATATTGACTTTATGCTCCTGTAAAATGGAAATATGGTGACTATATGAGTAAGTACTTTTAACACTTAAATTTGACATCCACAATGGGACTGCTTAGTTTTTATATAGTTCAAAAATACTATTAAATAGTGCTGACAATAACTGAAGAGATCATGTTTTATTCTATTTTAAACAGAAACAATGATGACATAAATAAGCAGACACTTAAATAATTTCATTAAGTTAATTATACATGATTGCACTTTTAGTGCCAAGTTGAGACTACTGCAAGCCTATTGGTAGGAACATAATCATACAAATATATATACTACAAACAAGATCAAAGAAAAAGATTCAAGATCATTTGGTCATTAATAATAAGCATAACTGATATATTATACAAATGTCGCATGTAGTTTAATAATCTTATGAATTTTCAAAGTGGTCGGATGCAGCATTTAATAAATGGAATTCTTCAAGAAATGACATTTCACATAGGAGATATAGAAAAGATCAAGACTTAATACACTTATAATATGTGATTGTATTGACACTAAAAGAATCAAAAGTGTTTTAATTTAAGCAATAATTCAGTTTAAAATATAATAATGGACTCACAGCCTTAATTAAGAAATACATGGAATACTGAAAAATGGTACATACATATTAGATTAAATTATGAATTATTGACCACTTTAATGAGAATCAATTCTATGAAAGTCAGTGCATCATTTCTATGACAAGTTGAAACTGACTATAAATTCCTTAGGTGTCAGCGTGAGAAAAACGGAAGATGCCATTAAATTTTATTCAAAGATATATTTGTAATTTGTGTAAGCAAGTATAATTTCTTGTCAGTTAATATCTGTTTTTTAAATTATTCAGATATGTTGTGTCATTATGACTTGCATATCATTGCAATAATGTTCACATTTTTCTGGGTATTCGTTGACCGTTTTCTATGAAGTAAAGAGAAACACCCCTGAATTCAGAATAAACCTACCCCTTAAAGTGTTGCATGTGTTTTATTGATCAGCCACGGGAGTAGCTTATAAATACTTTTAAAGTTACTTTGTACTGTTTTGTTGAATATTTACCATGTAACCACTGGCACCGGATTTTCAAACTCAAACATTTTTTTAAAAAATCAAAAAAAATCTTATAATTGCTTACTAAAAATTATAATACCGAATATGTAAAAAAATATTGAAAAATATTTTTTTTTTTAAATAATGCACTTTGTACTGTATAATTTAGTATATTATACAGTACAAAGTGCATATTTGAAAAAAAATATTCGGTATTATAATTTTAGTAAGCAATTATAAGATTTTTTTGATTTTTCAATAGCCTTGGTAATTTCTTTTATACAACATACTTACCGCCATGGTAATATCACCACGGAATTTACCGGTGGTTTTACTTACCGAGGTAATTATTTACCAGTGTTTATACAATTGGCTGCTGAAATACAATTATCCGGTTAGAAAGCAATATCAACGTTCAACTCAGGTAGCAGAGAAGACTGCTCAGTGTGTAAAGTTGGATGTCTGTTTCCTATTCTGAGTGAGTTTGTGAAGTTTATTTGCTGATAAGTTTACGGTCTCCCACTAAAAGTTTTTATTCCAATACAGGAGAAAGAAAGTGGTAAACTAGGCCCAAAATGCACCATTTTTCTGCGTGGGGATACCCACTAACCCATCTGCCAACACTTTAAAACAACTAAGTTTCTGTTCTAAAGGAGGGGCCCAAATCAAAAGTTATGCCCCTTAGTAACGCCCTGCCTAACGTCAAATCCTGGACCGACCCTGTTTATTATGATGCATGCGTGATTTGTCTGTATTGTTTGGTATATTGTGTCCATATCGTTTAACTGTTTGTTTGGCCTTGGCCTTGTGCTTTAAAATAGAGACTTCGTAGGTTGTGTGCTACTAGGCGTATCCCTATGGTTATAGAATTGGCCATGGCTTAAACTTGATAATTTCCCAAATGGAAAGACTATTTGGCCGATTGCTTTAGCCCGAGGGTAATTTATATTTCACTGGGGCCATTATCAGCCAAACGCCTTGGTCAACAACACCTTAACCTGTATAATACATATGTTTTTGTGATAGGACATTAAAAGTTTACCAGCGAAATACGCAATGCAAGATGCAGCTAGTATTCATACATTGACACATTTAAAATTATGAATTACTATTTAGCTATTTTGAGAAAAGGGTCTTAACATCCGTGCGGGGACGTTTGATCTGACTTTGTGGAAATGTGCCAGGATTTTGGATAAATTCAAAGCGATTTCTACACTAAATTTTCCACGATTGACGAGAATGCTTTTCCGGTCTTTTAATGATGCGCCAACAAGGCTGAAATATATTTTAGTATCATTCAAATCATCTTTGGCAACCCGACCCGACGCGCGTCAGCCGGAAACGAGCATTGTCGCACAGCGTGCCCGAGGGTCGGATTTTTTTTTATCCGGACCGGAAAACATGATTAATGTTTTTCTTGCTTATCTAGAGTTATCAATTTGTTACTCAATTGACGTAGAAAACGCTCACCAAAAAGCGCGTGCGACGTTGTTTACTGACGTCATGAAGCGCAGTAATTTTAAATCACAATAGTTTCTCTAAAAATCGCGTTTTTACCATTATTTTTTTTCATGTCATAGAAGTCATGCATACTTATATATTTGATTGCGCTTTATTGAAATGGCATAATATACGTTTCATAAACCATACATTAAAATAAATGAGAAACGGCGCGTTTTGCGCGTGACTCATCTTTTAGGGGGTGTGTACGTCTGGTTTTTCCAGCACTAGTCACATGACCGTAAACACACATCCGATATGCAAGAAAAATATTAACGGCGACTTATTTTGTATAACTTAATATGAAAAAACACGAAGTAATCGCATTGGCATAGATTCGCTATATGTTCCAATTCGGCACCAACAAAACTCATATTGATGATTACAAGCTTTTCCTAGCGAAACGTCCCCCAGGTTTCAACGACGTACAGCGTTAACCGACACTGCATTCAAATTTGACAATCTAGTATTCCATGTTGCCCGAAGAATCCAAATGTCACATAACACCAATTGTTATATTGTTGTACGCAAACGATGAACACAGAGAAGGTTTAAATAATTCTTTTTATCCTATTGATATTATCATACAGCAGATGTAATTAGACAGTTGTTCGCTCATTTAAATTAAACGTAATCAGAACTATCATCTGCCATTCATAGTTCCGAATCTTACGGTTCAGGAAAGCATCAATGAAAATGGATTGCATTCATTATAATTCCGTCTTATTTGCCCAGACTATAAAAGTAAATTTTAAATATGAATCATTCACGTTATTTTTTTTTTTTTCTTGGTTAAAAAGTACTGTTTTTATCAATTTGATGTTTTCAGAATGGTAAGGTTACGTTTCGTTGTTCTGTTGGCGATGCTTACAACCTGTCTTGCAGACGACCGGTTGGACGTGTTGGAAAGTCAGATGAAAAGGATGAAATTTTCCAGTCCTACGTTGAAGTGGTATGTATAGATTATGTTATTGAAGACTTGTTTCCATGTCATTACTCGTATAGCGTTTGGCTGATCTGTTCTGTGATATTGTCTGAGGACGCTAGCCAGTCATTTCTACCTAATAGCTACAAATATATAGTATACAGTTGTAGATTTTCAGGTCGATATGTTGTTTTGCTTGGCTGTCAAGTAATTGATAGAGGACTCTAGCTTATCACTCCATCTTGCAATTTTGACATTGACGGCGCACTCAGTTAGTCTTTGAATGTAAGAACCGTTTTCATTGGACGGCTTTGGAATGTTTCACTGCTGTCCAATGAAATCAGCTTTAATAACATGAATGACGTAATAAGGTGGCTTTCAAATGTGATTTAAAGTGTAAGTAGATTTCTCGCAAAAAAACACCAAAATTCGTTCAGGATTAATACACGTCTTAATTATCGAATTCACAGCGGTAAGGGTAATTGTTAAGCTTCTGTATGTAGTGCATGCGAAAATGTTGCATGTTAGTCAATATTGAGGTTGTTTTAGAGGGGACTTTTGGTAGTTCTCGAACCTTTCCATTGTTTCTTAATATGCATTTTCAGTGTTTAATCTGCGCATATCGTCTGATTATGTAAGAATTGTAGCATTAGCTGTCATTAAAGTGATGATGTGTAGCTTTGTATTTCACCTTTCTGATAATATAAAATGTTTAAGAGGTTGTTAATCATTTTAGGAATTATTTGACGTGTTTGGGGCAGTGCAGTTCTGGGAATTTTTGGACATGTTTACTTTTATATATCTAAGATTTGTTTTCATGTAAAACTACTCTTAGAATTGTATTGAAATATCAAATTATTACATTTTTAACAATATCAAAGGATTGAAGGGCCATATATTAGTGTCAAGCTATCTGACGATCACCTGTGCATGTGGCATTTTCAAGAAAGTTTTCTTTTACAAACGAGATTTGTTCTAACAAACGTTCAATAATAATTAAGTCTTTTCAACCAAACCTAAAATAAAGGTCAGTATTTAGGACAATAACAAACACAGCTTTTATTTTTCCACATTTAAATGAGAAACATCGAGTGGTCGACTAAGATAAAGTGCTGACTCACGCTGACATTTAGCGAAATTAATCATTATTAACAAAAATGCAAAATGAACTGATTACAAAATTACTGTTAAAATATAGGCTTCTTAATAATGTACAATGTCCGTGCATAGTCATATCATTGCTGCATGTTGAACCCAGCAAAGTCCCATCCATTAATGATAAGTGGAAGAAGTTTCAATAGTAAGTAAAGGAAGATTTATGACATGCTTACCCTTGTTTTCCGTGTAATATACCCATTACGAATATTTTTATCTTATACATGTGTAAGATAACCTATCAGACATTTCGATTGGCCAGACTAATCACACGCAACCTAGATATCCCTACGCATTGTTTATAAACAAAATGGTTTAAATGCCAGCAAATACTTACCGTAAAATGAAGCTGTAAGACTTTCGGGAGAGAAATGGCTAACGAATCATAATGCCAGAAAGCATCTTGTACACAAACTTTCTGATAACAATGTTCCGCCAACCAGATAATGCAGATTACTAGTCACAGAAATATCCAGTCAGTCAACAAATACAGCCACAATAGTGACAAACACCACAGGAACATTCCAAACATCTCCATCTTGACCAACACAAGCAATATGCAATCAATGTCATTTGCTTGCCAATTTAATCAGCTGTCGGTTACCGAAAACACAAATACGAATTCCGCAGCACAGACATCTCATTACACATCCCATGGCGGCTAGAACATCATGTTCTCTGGAAACATTCCTGGTGGAAATTAACTTTTTCAACAGCAACATCCATGCAGTACAGAGTAAGGCTTCGCCGTTATCATCTGCATGTTGTGAAACGCCATGTACACCAAGAAAACGCTGCAAAATCATCGTAAAAAGCGACTGCGAATAACTTTTAAATCCGTGCACACAGAAAACTTGACAGACCGATGTAGGTCACATAAACCGCGTAAATGCATGTACTCTGAGTGTGACGTCATCAAATTGTGTACTTATTGGGGTTTTTGGTTAAAATCGTTCGTTATTCATGTTGTTGGATATTTTACTACACACTTTTGTATTTGTGACTTGTTAAGCGCTTGATCAGCTTTTAAAACTTGATAACTGCTAGTTACTTTTGTCATTTTAATTTGGAACTATTTATATGGCGCATCGTTGACATTCTACTCTGAGTACTTTGGCTGTCAAACAATCGGTTCAGAAAGTGGAACTTAATTGGTAATAAAAACACCGTTTTAAGCATGTGATAAAAAAGATATGACACTCGTTGTCATTTAATTCAAGAATTTTATTAAACTCGTCCATGAAAGTTGTTAGTAAGCTCGCCAGAGGCTCGCTTACTAACAAATTTCATGAACTCATTTAATAAAATCTTGTATTAAATGACAACTCGTGTCAGATCATATATATGCGTACATTTTTAAGCAACATGTCGTTAGCATTGAAACATACATATTTTGTTTCAACACAAATAAAATACTTCACAAATAATCACCAAAATTTGTAAAAAGTAGTTTTTTTTCTCAAGCAAGACTGTGAACAATCAAATGTTTTCATTTCACTCAAGCCATTTTAAAATGATAAAGTTATCATTCACCAACATTTGATATTTTTTCATCGATATGCATGAGCTAAATTTTAATTTCATATCTACACATCAATTATGGGTTACAGGTCCAGTTTGAATGATTAGACCCAAAGCACGCGCGGTAACGGGCTTTGCCGAGTTACTAGCCACGCAGATTGCTCGTATATTGGAATTGTTATCCGGACAGGAAACACATGATTAATGATAAAATAGTTCATATGATTTTGTAATATATCTTTAATATGTTGTCGTAATTAACAACTAACAGCATGTTTGTTTTCAACTTCGGCTTCTATTGCCCGTTACATATCTTTTATTGAAACTGTTGGTGTTTTTGTTCGTTTCAGACATTGAACACAATTGAAGGAAATGTTGGTTCATTAACTGAAAGAGTCTCAAAGCTTGAATCAATTGTTGCCACGTCCGGTACTGATAATGACAGTAACGGTTCAAGGGCCGGGAGTTCTGGAAAAGAAACATATACACAACTTGAAATTAAAGATATAAAACATACGCTCGAAATGTACCAACATGCGTTTGCGAGACAAAAACAAGAGTTAATCGACGTGAATGATCTTGTTAATAACACACTATCGGTCTTGCATTCCAATGTATCCGTAACTTTAAGAACTGTATTGAACAACGTCAGCAACTATGTGCAAGATAGCGCTGAAACTATTTCAGCTACTTTAAAAAAGGTTAACAATACAATAGTTGAAAGTGGGCGGCAATTGCGCTCTGATATTTTGATATATTTGGGCAATATTAGCTCCGAGATTAAAACCGATATGGCCATGCACATTAAGGGGGAAAAACAAGAAAACAATAAAACATTGCTTGCTTTAAATTCACAAGTCCTAAAACATATCGCAAATGAAACAGATACACTTGAAACCTTTAGAACAAATATACTTCAAGACATATATGCAGCACGGGAACACGTCCAAAACGAAACAATTGAGCTGGAAAAGAAGGTTGAAGAGCTTATAGGCAGAGCAAATGAAGTTGTTGGCATCATTGATGAACAGAGATCTACAATAGAGGACGGTATCATGGTCACCATTAGGGCACGTAAGTAACTTATAGCTGACGTGAGGAAAATAGTTGTCTTCGTGTTTAAAGCAATTACTGTTTCTGCTGTCTGTAAAATTTGCTTTAATTTATTATAATTAGGTTATAGAACAGGCTCGTAAAAAAGATAATGTATGTGTTTGATCAATGTTACTGTGTAACGATCAATGTACTTTGTCACAATAAAATGAAGTTTATATGCCATTTAATGATTTTCTATGCCACGAGTAGAAAATAAAGTCGCACTTTATTTATAAGTAGGGTAGTTAAAGGATCAAAATTATAATGAAAACTACAGGAACATGCCCAGTGGTCATGGATTCAAATATATACCCTGTTTACAGGCACAAAGTAAGGGTCCGAAGTCATGGTAGTTCTACATTACTAAATTGACTCGGTCAAAGCGACATCAACAGCCAAGTGTATACAACCATGATACTTTGTACAGAATATGTCCAAAACAATGGCTGAAATCTTTGTTTTCAAGAGATAATATGCGAATATCACAAATCGCTCTTTATCACTATAATGAGTTACCAGTTCTTATATACGATATCTACAGTTACAAAAAGTTATTACGTAATCATACACAATTAAAAAGACACTTTAAGTAATACGACACTTTTTACCGCGTTGACGTTACATGACAAGGACAGCTTCTCTTAAAATTGTAACAAGCACTTCCAATGTTGTGTCCTTGATTGTATAACCAATTGTGAAATACATGTATGTCCAAAAACATTTTAATTATTTGTTCTCCGTGTCCTGAGTGGTGAATGACACCTAAGAAGAAAAACGTTGCTCTATCATACGTCTACGCCATAAAACTGAAACTATGTTTGGAAATGATGTCACAATCATGTTGACGCAGACGTCAAATTATTAGTGTCCCTCTTCATGTTTGGGCCATACAAGTGAGTTACTATTGCAGTACTGAACACAACATTTACTGAGCATTATACACCCCGTCCCCCATTCAAACTTACGAATAAATAAATGCGTGTTTATGTATATGACGATGTATAATATTGTTTTATTTCCAAGTTCATCGAGTGACTGGTCGGAATGTAGTTAATGACAGGGGAAGCATACATAGGCACAGATCCTGCTCTGTTCCACTGCCGTTAAATAGTGTATTATATCTATATCCAGTTTACAGTTTCTGCAGTACTTGACAGTATGGTCTGACTGTTTGCAGTCATGTCACATGGAAAGCAAAAGTAGTTACAGGACATGAGTTGGTCCAATGCAGTATACTATCTCTATCTCTCTGTACCTTTATCACAGTTTACGGATAGATTGGTCATCATGGTATTTCTGTTCTCAGTTATGTGTTACTTTCAACAGTAGTCACAGTCATGTCATGCAGTCAACAGTAGTCACATTCATGAATACATGTAGAAGTAGTCACAGTCATGTAAAATATTCAACAGTAGTCTCAGTCATGTGATACATTCAACAGTAGGCATAGTCATGTGGTACATGCAGCAGTAGTCACAGTCATGTGATACATTCAACAGTAGTCACAGTCATGTGATACATTCAACGGTAGTCACAGTCATGTGATACATTCAACGGTAGTCACAGTCATGTGATACATTCAACAGTAGTCACAGTCATGTGATACATTCAACAGTAGTCAGAGTCATGAGAAACACTCAACAGTAGTCAGAGTCAAGTGATACATTCAACAGTAGTCACAGTCATGTGATACATTCAACAGTCGTAACAGTCATGAGATACATTCAATAGAAGTCACAGTTATGTGATACATTCAACATTATTTACAGTCATGTGATACATTCAACAGTAGTCACACTCATGTGATACATTCAACAGTAGTCACAGTAATGTGATACATTCAATAGTAGTAACAATCATGTGATACATTCAACAATAGGTCACACGCATGTGATACATGCAGCAGTAGTCACAGTCATGTGATTGATGTAGCAGTACTCACAGTCATGTGATACATTCAACAGTATTCACAGTCATGAGATACATTCAACAGTCGTCACAGTCATGTGATACATTCAACAGTAGTCACAGTCATGTAATACATGAAGCAGCATTCACAGTCATGTGATACATGTAGCAGTAGTCACAGTCATGTGATACATTCAACAGGAGTCACAGTCATATGATACATTCAACAGTAGTCACAATCATGTGATACATTCAACGGTAGTCATAGTCATGTGATACATTCAACAGTGTTCACAGTTATGTAATACATGCAGCAGTAGTCACAGTCATGTGATACATGCAACAGTAGTCACAGTCATGTGATACATTCAACAGTAGTGACAGTCATGTGATACATGCAGCAGTAGTCACAGTCATGTGATATATGTAGCAGTACGCACAGTCATGTCATACATGCAGCAGCAGTCAAAGTCATGTGTTACATTCAACACGAGTCACAGTCATTTGATACATGCAGCAGTAGTCACAGTTATGTGATACATTCAACAGTAGTCACAGTCATGCGATACATTCAACAGTAGTCAAATTCATGTGATACATTCAACAGTAGTCACAGTCATGTGATACATTCAACAGTATTCAAATTCATATGATACATGCAACAGTAGTCACAGTTATGTGATACATTCAACAGTAGTCACAGTCATGTGATACATTCAACAGTATTCAAATTCATATGATACATGCAGCAGTAGTCACAGTTATGTGATACATTCAACAGTAGTCACAGTCATGCGATACATTCAACAGTAGTCAAATTCATGTGATACATTCAACAGTAGTCACAGTCATGTGATACATTCAACAGTAGTCAAATTCATATGATACATGCAACAGTAGTCACAGTCATGTGATTCATACAGCAGTAGTCACAGTCATGTGATACATGCAGCAGTTGTCACAGTTATGTGATACATCCAACAGTATTCACAGTCATGTGATACATTCAACAGTAGTCACAGCCATGTGATACATTCAACAGTATTCACAGTCATGTAATACATTCAACAGTAGTCACAGTCATGTGATACATGCAGCAGTAGTCACAGTCATGTGATACATGTAGCAGTATTCACTGTCATGTGATATATTCAACAGGAGTCACAGTCATGTGATACATGCAGCAGTATTCACAGCCATGTGATACATTCAACAGTAGTCACAGTTATGTAATATATGCAGCAGTACTCACAGTCATGTGATACATTCAACAGTAGTCACAGTCATGTGATACTTTCTGCAGTAGTCACAGTCATGTGATACATTCAACAGTAGTCACAGTCATGTGATACATTCAGCAGTAGTCACAGTCATGTGATACATGCAGCAGTAGTCACAATCATGTGATACATTCAACAGTAGTCACAGTCATGTGATACATTTAACAATATTCAAAGTTATGTAATATATGCAGCAGTACTCACAGTCATGTGATACATTCAACAGTAGTCACAGTCATGTGATACTTGCAGCAGTAGTCACAGTCATGTGATAAATTCAACAGTAGTCACAGTCATGTGATACTTGCAGCAGTAGTCACAGTCATGTGATACATTTAACAGTAGTCACAGCCTGTGTTGATGCACTGTCTATTATATATTGTTCTATTCTCTATTTTGTTCAAAATATCTGGAGTGACTGGTCGTCATGGTTTTCCTTTCTTACGATTGCTGCAAAAGTAGTCAAACGACCTGCGTTGTCCAGCTGCCGTTAAATATTGTTCTATTTTTCTATCTAGTTCACAGTTCCTGGAGTGACTGGTCTGCATGGTCCGACTGTTCTCAGTCATGTGGCAAGGGCAAAAGAAGTAGATACAGGTCATGTGATGTACTTCCGCCTTTTACTGATGGCGTTTGCATTGGCAATGATACTGATAAAGAGGAATGTGTCATTCAAGAGTGTCCTGGTGAGTACGTTATGGTGACAGATGCATAGTCTCTTATCAGTAACTACCAAAATACAGTAAATTTAAAAACACTCATGTTTCTCTTAGTGTAGTGTATTCATTTACCTCCTCATACCATATCATGTTTTCAAACCGAGTAACAATCTAAACGGCAGTTTGAATAATAGTTTTTATTATGGAGCAATATTGTTTTTGGGATACAAGTCTTTATGATTTTATTATTGTTTTATATTGAATAACAGTACTTCAGGCGTGACATAATCAAACCATTTATTTCAGCTTTATTTTCAATCTGATTGCATTTTAGTTTAACTCTATAAAGAAATTGTCTGTTTAATTGGAAGGAACACATCTGGGAGCAGACATTATTACAATCATTTGCTTGACATAATTCATAACATTCACGTTTCATTTCTCACAGACAATATACTACAGCAACAAGTTTAATCATAATTTTAAAATTATAAAATGTGATATTGCATGCAGATCTACAAAGAACAAATTATGACTAATATTTCCGCACAGAAAGTCAATGACTTGTGTTTATCACCAAAGGAAATACCATTTAAAATTGTCTTGATTGAAATATGATCATACATTAACAAATATCAACGCATATTTTACTTACAGCGTTAAATATGACCAAACATGAAGTCACTGATTTAGGGCGTGATTGTGTACAGTTCATATGTTTGGGGTAAATCATCGAAATAACATCATAGAAAAATATACATTTTCCGTGTCACATCTACTGGCTACCATTTAAACTCTAAGTCGCATCCTGTACTACATCTAAACTAATCTAAATCGCATTCTGCACTATATCGTACCTTATCTTACTCGTATCCTGCACTACATCTTATCTCATCTAACTCGTATCCTGTACTACATCTTATCTCATCTTTCTCGTATCCTGTACTACATCTGATCTCATCTAAGTCGTATCCTGTACTACATCTTATCTCATCTAACTCGTATGCTGTACTACATCTGATCTCATCTAACTCGTATCATGTACTACATCTTATCTCATCTTACTAGTATCCTGCACTACATCTTATCTCATCTAACTCGTATCCTGCACTACATCTTATCTCATCTTACTCGTATCCTGCACTACATCTTATATCATCTTACTCGTATCCTGCACTACATCTTATCTCATCTTACTAGTATCCTGCACTACATCTTATCTCATCTTACTCGTATCCTGTACTACATCTTATCTCATCTAACTCGTATCCTGCACTACATCTTATCTCATCTTACTAGTATCCTGCACTACATCTTATCTCATCTAACTCGTATCCTGCACTACATCTTATCTCATCTTACTCGTATCATGCACTACATCTTATCTCATCTTACTCGTATCCTGCACTACATCTTATCTCATCTTACTAGTATCCTGCACTACATCTTATCTCATCTAACTCGTATCCTGCACTGCATCTTATCTCATCTAACTCGTATCCTGCACTACATCTTATCTCATCTTACTAGTATCCTGCACTACATCTTATCTCATCTAACTCGTATCCTGCACTACATCTTATCTCATCTTACTCGTATCCTGCACTACATCTTATCTCATCTTACTCGTATCCTGTACTACATCTTATCTCATCTAACTCGTATCCTGTACTACATCTGATCTCATCTTACTCGTATCCTGTACTACATCTTATCTCATCTAACTCGTATCCTGTACTACATCTGATCTCATCTTACTCGTTTCCTGCACAACATCTAAACTGCACACTACATGAGAAATTACGCCATTAAAAGATTATGCCTATATAGTTGGTGTCTGTCGGTACTTTTTGTTTAGTTTTGTTTAGTGTCAGACAGGCGTCATAATTGTCTAAAAATAACAAAGCAGCACATAAAAAAGGTGTAATTGAATTCCCACGCTTTCTACTTTCAGCGTAGTTAAATGAAAAGTATTCAGACAAGGTAAATCCTCCATATGTATCTACATGCTTCGTTGAAAAATGACCGAGGTGCGCCGATGAATGTCAAACTGAATTCAAATAACAAGTCAAACGTTTTGTTATCGTTATCATGGTCATTATATTGCTATTCAAACATATTCGCATGTTGTTTTTGTTTCTAGTGGACTGCTACGACCTTCACAAACAGAACCAAGGACTACCCAGTGGTGTGTATAGCGTGTCGCTATGGAGAAGTCACGTGGGTATCCGGGTGTTTTGTGACATGACGACTGCTTCAGGTGGTTGGACGGTAAAAAAAAACACATGTCAATAAACTTTTTCACAAAAAAATACAATCGTTCAAAGAAGTTGTCACGTTGACGCAGCTTTCTTATATATGGAAACGGCATTAGATAATATAGTTAAATATGCGTGTGCGTGCTTTTGTGTGTGTGTGTGCGTGTGTGTGTGTGTGTGCGCGTGCGCGCGTGCGTGCGTGCGTGCGTGCGTGCGTGTGTGTGTACGTGCCTACATGCGTGCTTGCGTGTGTGTGTTTTAGCTCAGCTGAGCTCTTTGTGCTAAGTATTAGCTATTGTGATAGGAAAATTGTTCGTCAACTGTTCCTTTCAAACAATTTCTTCTCCTTACCCACTAGGACCATTTGCAACAAACTTTACAGGAAAGTTCCGTTGGTGGACATCTTCTTAATTTCTTCAATAAAAGTCATTCCATGCCGATGGCAATCGATAGGAAATACTTTGAAACACTGCTCAGATTTTACTAGCCCGGGTTGAACATAATTTCACAGAAATTTCCCTTGACATTGTTTTGTCAAAATGCCGTGGTACCCAGCTCCCCTTAATCGATTAGCAAAAGCGGCCGAAGGACGGGAACCATCGGAAAAGCGTTGAGTGTTCCGGTGGTTCCCGCCCTTCGGCCGCTTTTGCTAATCGATGAAGGGGAGCTGGGTACCACGGTATTTTTAAAAGAACAATGTCTGGTTAGCGCTTGTGATAATTCCCATTTTGAAGAATTTTCGTCGTATACTGTTTCTCTCGACAAGAATACCGGTTTTAACGTGTATATAACGGGCCACTGCATCTATGAGCCAGGTATTTTGTTTGTAGTTTACAAAGAAGTTATCATTTTCGACGAGAATTGGTCGTTGTTTACCTTTTCGCCGGGCGAACATTCTTCACATGTTTAATGTTACAGTATAGGGTATTTTTGAATTTTGTCAAATCTCGTTTTATGTTTATGGCAATGTGTTATTTTCTTTGATATACATGTTGAAGTATGTATAAAATATAATTTTGGCTAGTTGAAATTTATTATTGCGACTTTAATGAGCCTTTGTCATCAAGCCACTGTGGTTAACTGTGTAAAGAGAAACCTTTGAAAATCTCTCCCAAAATCTTCTGGCCAATTAAAATTAATAAAATAGAATTATTCCTTAGGTTACCATATATCACTTTCTTCACCTCATGTGGATTCGTTAAAATGGAGTGCCAGGTCGGCGGGGCTACTTTTCACTACATGTCTATATGGAAAACTTTAGAAACCATTTTTCCGATTTCAAATTATTTTCACAGGAAGTATCCTTAGGTGAACCTTTTATCAAAATGTAACTCTTTTTAAAAAAAAATACAATATATATATTTTTATTTCATTTTTTTATATTTTTGTTATATTTAATTTATTATGCATTTTTAAAAAGCAACAACATACTTTTGATCATCATTTTATTTTTACTCAATCATTTAAGATATCAACTTCAAACTCTATGAACTTATTCACCGTAACAATGTTTTGTAAGAGTTATGGCCCTCCGGAACGTTTAAAATAAACATATATTTTCCATATTGTATACGTCCGTTTAAAGTGGAATGTATTATAGTTTCACCTGTAGCATTTTGCCGGGCGGCGTCAGTTTATTGTCCGATCAATAACTTTAGAAACTTATGTCCAATCAAGTGAGCGATATAGGGTTATATTGGCCCTCTTGATTGTGTAGCAATACCTATTGTACTGCGTGTATCAATAATGTTTGTTATACATCTTTCGGTAATTAGTTGTTTAAAAGGTTAAACATTAAAAATGTTCTGAAATGTTCTTGCTCGCTCAATAACGCTATTTGACCAAACACCTTAACATCATTTCATCAATGTTTAAGGATATATCTATGTTTTGAAATGGATGGTTTCAGTGGTAGGAATATAGTTTTCAGAATGAAAATAAAATAATTATGAACGAAAACCATGTTATGGATACATACTAGTTATGTCCCCCTTGAAATATGAGTATTTATTTGCAAATTTTGTCCTTTCTCTCTGTCATGAGACCAGGTTTGGTTCACACGATCATGAAACAGCATAGGTAGATGACCCCTTTTGTCATTTAGGTTAGCAGATCAAAATAACATCCAAATGTATTGTAAAATATCTAAGCACAGTATCACAAGAACTGTTGGACTAATAGCCGTGAAACTGTAAAGTTGTGTTGTAATCGACCGGTAGATGAACCTTTTTATGTTTTCGGTATCGAGATCAAGACTCAACGTCATTTGAACTGTTTTTTAAAACCATTGTCCGCACAGAAATATGAAACTAACTTGACATATTGAACATGTCCTTTATATCACCCTAAGTATCAGCGTTGATGTTAGTGCGTTTTCTTCTTAAAGCACGACAATCCAGCACATGTTTTGCGCTCAGTGGTAATAAATGACAAATTCACAAACCTCTCTTGTTTAGGTCATTCAGCACAGACATGATGGCTCAGTGGACTTATGTCTCTTGTTTAGGTCAATCAGCACAGACATGATGGCTCAGTAGACTTATGTCTTTTGTTTAGGTGATTCAACACAAATATGATGGCTCAGTGGACTTATGTCTTTTGTTTAGGTCATTCAGCACAGATATGATGGCTCAGTGGACTTATGTCTCTTGTTTAGGTCATTCAGCACAGATATGATGGCTCAGTGGACTTATGTCTCTTGTTTAGGTGATTCAGCACAGACATGGTGGCTCAGTAGACTTATGTCTCTTGTTTAGGTGATTCAACACAGATATGATGGCTCAGTGGACTTATGTCTCTTGTTTAGGTGATTCAACACAGATATGATGGCTCAGTGGACTTATGTCTCTTGTTTAGGTCATTCAGCACAGATATGATGGCTCAGTGGACTTATGTCTCTTGTTTAGGTCATTCAACACAGATATGATCGCTCAGTGGACTTATGTCTTTTGTTTAGGTCATTCAACACAGATATGATCGCTCAGTAGACTTATGTCTCTTGTTTAGGTGATTCAACACAGATATGATGGCTCAGTGGACTTATGTCTCTTGTTTAGGTGATTCAGCACAGACATGATGGCTCAGTGGACTTATGTCTCTTGTTTAGGTGATTCAACACAGATATGATCGCTCAGTGGACTTATGTCTTTTGTTTAGGTCATTCAACACAGATATGATCGCTCAGTAGACTTATGTCCCTTGTTTAGGTGATTCAACACAGATATGATGGCTCAGTGGACTTATGTCTCTTGTTTAGGTGATTCAGCACAGACATGATGGCTCAGTGGACTTATGTCTCTTGTTTAGGTGATTCAACACAGATATGATGGCTCAGTGGACTTATGTCTCTTGTTTAGGTGATTCAACACAGACATGATGGCTCAGTGGACTTATGTCTCTTGTTTAGGTGATTCAACACAGATATGATGGCTCAGTGGACTTATGTCTCATGTTTACATTATTCAGCACAGATATGATGGCTCAGTGGACTTATGTCTCTTGTTTAGGTGATTCAACACAGATATGATGGCTCAGTGGACTTATGTCTCTTGTTTAGGTTATTCAGCACATATATGATGGCTCAGTCGACATATGTCTCTCGTTTAGGTCATTCAACACAGATATGATGGCTCAGTGGACTTATGTATCTCGTTCAGGTCATTCAGCACAGATATGATGGCTCAGTGGACTTTTGTCTCTTGTTCATGTCATTCACAGCAACAGATATGATGGCTCAGTCGACTTATGTCTCTTGTTCAGGTCATTCAGCACAGATATGATGGCTCAGTCGAGTCTTTGTCTCTTGTTTAGGTCATTCAGCACAGATATGATGGCTCAGTCGACTTATGTCTCTTGTTTAGGTCATTCAGCACAGATATGATGGCTCAGTGGACTTATGTCTTTTGTTTAGGTTATTAAGCACACATATGATGGCTCAGTGGACTTATGTCTCTTGTTTAGGTTATTCAGCACAGATATGATGAATCAGTAGACTTATGTCTCTTGATTAGGTTATTCAGCACAGATATGATGGCTCAGTGGACTTATGCCTCTTGTTTAGGTTATTAAGCACATATATGATGGCTCAGTAGACTTATGTCTCTTGTTTAGGTTATTCAGCTCAGAAATGATTGCTCAGAAATTTTTCAATATTTTTTTACATATTCGGTATTATAATTTTTAGTAAGCAATTATAAGATTTTTTTTGATTTAAAAAATAAAATTGTGTTTGAAAATCCGGTGCCAGTGCATGTAACTTGTAGGACCGATTTAATGAATTTTGTCATTAAACCTGCCTTTTAGATTTTTTTTATAAAAATGAAATGTGGACGTTCCTATTTATATAAAAAAGATACCTCCAATCTGGCAGCTGTGCGGGAAAATGACGTCACTATTGCATTATGGGACATATTGGTAAAATTTACCCTGGTAAATTTACCGCCTTGGTAATTTCTTTTATACAACATACTTACCGCCATGGTAATATCACCACGGAATTTACCGGTGGTTTTACTTACCGAGGTAATTATTTACCAGTGTTTATACAATTGGCTGCTGAAATACAATTATCCGATTAGAAAGCAATATCAAAGTTCAACTCAGGTAGCAGAGAAGACTGCTCAGTGTGTAAAGTTGGATGTCTGTTTCCTATTCTGAGTGAGTTTGTGAAGTTTATTTGCTGATAAGTTTACGGTCTCCCACTAAAAGTTTTTATTCCAATACAGGAGAAAGAAAGTGGTAAACTAGGCCCAAAATGCACCATTTTTCTGCGTGGGGATACCCACTAACCCATCTGCCAACACTTTAAAACAACTAAATTTCTGTTCTAAAGGAGGGGCCCAAATTAAAATGTTATGCCCCTTAGTACCGCTCTCCCGACCGTCAAATCCTGGACCGGCCCTGTTTATTATGATGCATGCGTGGTTTGTCTGTATTGATTTGTATATTGTGTTCATATCGTTTAATTGTTTGTTTGGCCTTAGACTCTTGCTATAGAATAGAGACTTCGTAGGTTGTGTGCTACTAGGCGTATCCCTATGGTTATAGAATTGGCCATGGCTTAAACTTGATAATTTCCCAAGTGGGAAGACTATTTGGCCGATTGCTTTAGCCCGAGGGTAATTTATATTTCACTGGGGCCATTATCAGCCAAACGCCTTGGTCAACAACACCTTAACCTGTATAATACATATGTTTTTGTAATAGGACATTAAAAGTTTACCAGCGAAATACGCAATGCAAGATGCAGCTAGTATTCATACATTGACACATTTAAAATTATGAATTACTATTTAGCTATTTTGAGAAAAGGGTCTTAACATCCGTGCGGGGACGTTTGATCTGACTTTGTGGAAATGTGCCAGGATTTTGGAAAAATTCAAAGCGATTTCTACACTAAATTTTCCACGATTGACGAGAATGCTTTTCCGGTCTTTTAATGATGCGCCAACAAGGCTGAAATATATTTTAGTATCATTCAAATCATCTTTGGCAACCCGACCCGACGCGCGTCAGCCGGAAACGAGCATTGCCGCACAGCGTGCCCGAGGGTCGGATTTTTTTTTTATCCGGACCGGAAAAACATGATTAATGTTTTTCTTGCTTATCTAGAGTTATCAATTTGTTACTCAATTGACGTAGAAAACGCTCAGCAAAAAGCGCGTGCGACGTTGTTTACTGACGTCATGAAGCGCAGTAATTTTAAATCACAATAGTTTCTCTAAAAATCGCGTTTTTACCATTATTTTTTTTCATGTCATAGAAGTCATGTATACTTATATATTTGATTGCGCTTTATTGAAATGGCATAATATACGTTTCATAAACCATACATTAAAAGAAATGAGAAACGGCGCGTTGTTGCGCGTGACTCATCTTTTAGGGGGTGTGTACGTCTGGTTTTTACAGCACTAGTCACATGACCGTAAACACACATCCGATATGCAAGAAAAATATTAACGGCGACTTATTTTGTATAACTTAATATGAAAAAAACACGAAGTAATCGCATTGGCTTAGATTCGCTATATGTTCCAATTCGGCACCAACAAAACTCATATTGATGATTACAAGCTTTTCCTAGCGAAACGTCCCCCAGGTCTCAACGACGTACAGCGTTAACCGACACTGCATTCAAATTTGACAATCTAGTATTCCATGTTGCCCGAAGAAATTCAAATGTCATATAAACACCAATTGTTATATTGTTGTACGCAAACGATGAACACAGAGAAGGTTTAAATAATTCTTTTTATCCTATTGATATTATCATACAGCAGATGTAATTAGACAGTTGTTCGCTCATTTAAATTAAACGTAATCAGAACTATCATCTGCCATTTATATTTCCGAATCTTACGGTTCAGGAAAGCATCAATGAAAATGGATTGCATTCATTATAATGCCGTCCTATTTGCCCAGACTATAAAAGTAAATTTTAAATATTGAATCATTCACGTTATTTTTCTATTTTTCTTGGTTAAAAAGTACTGTTTTTATCAATTTGATGTTTTCAGAATGGTAAGGTTACGTCTCGTTGTTCTGTTGGCGATGCTTACAACCTGTCTTGCAGACCGGTTGGACGTGTTGGAAAGTCAGATGGAAAGGATGAAATATTTCGAGTCCTACGTTGAAAAGGTATGTAAAGATTATGTTATTGAAGACTTGCTTCCATGTCATTACTCGTATAGCGTTTGGCTGATCTGTTCTGTGATATTGTCTGAGGACGCTAGCCAGTCATTTCTACTTAATAGCTACAAATATATTTTATACAGTTGTAGATTTTCAGGTCGATATGTTGTTTTGCTTGGCTGTCAAGTAATATTGATAGAGGACTCTAGCTTATCACTCCATCTTGCAATTTTGACATTGACGGCGCACTCAGTTAGTCTTTGAATGTAAGAACCGTTTTCATTGGACGGCTTTTGAATGTTTCACTGCTGTCCAATGAAATCAGCTTTAATAACATGAATGACGTAATAAGGTGGCTTTCAAATGTGATTTAAAGTGTAAGTAGATTTCTCGCAAAAAAACACCAAAATTCGTTCAGGATTAATACACGTCTTAATTATCGAATTCACAGCGGTAAGGGTAATTGTTTGAGCTTCTGTATGTAGTGCATGCGAAAATGTTGCATGTTAGTCAATATTGAGGTTGTTTTAGAGGGGACTTTTGGTAGTTCTCGAACCTTTCCATTGTTTCTTAATATGCATTTTCAGTGTTTAATCTGCGCATATCGTCTGATTATGTAAGAATTGTAGCATTAGCTGTCATTAAAGTGATGTGTATAGCTTTGTATTTCACCTTTCTGATAATATAAAATGTTTAAGAGGTTGTTAATCATTTTAGGAATTATTTGACGTTGTTTGGGGCAGTGCAGTTCTGGGAATTTTTGGACATGTTTACTTTTTATATTTAATGATTTGTTTTCATGTAAAACTCTTAGAATTGTATTGAAATATCAAATTATTACATTTTTAACAATATTAAAGGATTGAAGGGCCATATATTAGTGTCAAGCTATCTGACGATCACCTGTGCATGTGGCATTTTCAAGAAAGTTTTCTTTTACAAACGAGATTTGTTCTAACAAACGTTCAATAATAATTAAGTCTTTTCAACCAAACCTAAAATAAAGGTCAGTATTTAGGACAATAACAAACACAGCTTTTATTTTTCCACATTTAAATGAGAAACATCGAGTGGTCGACTAAGATAAAGTGCTGACTCACGCTGACATTTAGCGAAATTAATCATTATTAACAAAAATGCAAAATGAACTGATTACAAAATTACTGTTAAAATATAGGCTTCTTAATAATGTACAATGTCCGTGCATAGTCATATCATTGCTGCATGTTGAACCCAGCAAAGTCCCATCCATTAATGATAAGTGGAAGAAGTTTCAATAGTAAGTAAAGGAAGATTTATGACATGCTTACCCTTGTTTTCCGTGTTATATACCCATTACGAATATTTTTATCTTATACATGTGTAAGATAACCTATCAGACATTTCGATTGGCCAGACTAATCACACGCAACCTAGATATCCCTCCGCATTGTTTATAAACAAAATGGTTTAAATGCCAGCAAATACTTACCGTAACATCTCCATCTTGACCAACACAAGCAATATGCAATCAATGTCATTTGCTTGCCAATTTAATCAGCTGTCGGTTACCGAAAACACAAATACGAATTCCGCAGCACAGACATCTCATTACACATCCCATGGCGGCTAGAACATCATGTTCTCTGGAAACATTCCTGGTGGAAATTAACTTTTTCAACAGCAACATCCATGCAGTACAGAGTAAGGCTTCGCCGTTATCATCTGCATGTTGTGAAACGCCATGTACACCAAGAAAACGCTGCAAAATCATCGTAAAAAGCGACTGCGAATAACTTTTAAATCCGTGCACGGATATTGAACTTGACAGACCGATGTAGGTCACATAAACCGCGTAAATGCATGTACTCTGAGTGTGACGTCATCAAATTGTGTACTTATTGGGGTTTTTGGTTAAAATCGTTCGTTATTCATGTTGTTGGATATTTTACTACACACTTTTGTATTTGTGACTTGTTAAGCGCTTGATCAGCTTTTAAAACTTGATAACTGCTAGTTACTTTTGTCATTTTAATTTGGAACTATTTATATGGCGCATCGTTGACATTCTACTCTGAGTACTTTGGCTGTCAAACAATCGGTTCAGAAAGTGGAACTTAATTGGTAATAAAAACACCGTTTTAAGCATGTGATAAAAAAGATATGACACTCGTTGTCATTTAATTCAAGAATTTTATTAAACTCGTCCATGAAAGTTGTTAGTAAGCTCGCCAGAGGCTCGCTTACTAACAAATTTCATGAACTCATTTAATAAAATCTTGTATTAAATGACAACTCGTGTCAGATCATATATATGCGTACATTTTTAAGCAACATGTCGTTAGCATTGAAACATACATATTTTGTTTCAACACAAATAAAATACTTCAACAAATAATCACCAAAATTTGTAAAAAGTAGTTTTTTTCTCAAGCAAGACTGTGAACAATCAAATGTTTTCATTTCACTCAAGCCATTTTAAAATGATAAAGTTATCATTCACCAACATTTGATATTTTTTCATCGATATGCATGAGCTAAATTTTAATTTCATATCTACACATCAATTATGGGTTACAGGTCCAGTTTGAATGATTAGACCCAAAGCACGCGCGGTAACGGGGCTTTGCCGAGTTACTAGCCACGCAGATTGCTCGTATATTGGAATTGTTATCCGGACAGGAAACACATGATTAATGATAAAATAGTTCATATGATTTTGTAATATATCTTTAATATGTTGTCGTAATTAACAACTAACAGCATGTTTGTTTTCAACTTCGGCTTCTATTGCCCGTTACATATCTTTTATTGAAACTGTTGGTGTTTTTGTTCGTTTCAGACATTGAACACAATTGAAGGAAATGTTGGTTCATTAACTGAAAGAGTCTCAAAGCTTGAATCAATTGTTGCCACGTCCGGTACTGATAATGACAGTAACGGTTCAAGGGCCGGGAGTTCTGGAAAAGAAACATATACACAACTTGAAATTAAAGATATAAAACATACGCTCGAAATGTACCAACATGCGTTTGCGAGACAAAAACAAGAGTTAATCGACGTGAATGATCTTGTTAATAACACACTATCGGTCTTGCATTCCAATGTATCCGTAACTTTAAGAACTGTATTGAACAACGTCAGCAACTATGTGCAAGATAGCGCTGAAACTATTTCAGCTACTTTAAAAAAGGTTAACAATACAATAGTTGAAAGTGGGCGGCAATTGCGCTCTGATATTTTGATATATTTGGGCAATATTAGCTCCGAGATTAAAACCGATATGGCCAGGCACATTAAGGGGGAAAAACAAGAAAACAATAAAACATTGCTTGCTTTAAATTCACAAGTCCTAAAACATATCGCAAATGAAACAGATACACTTGAAACCTTTAGAACAAATATACTTCAAGACATATATGCAGCACGGGAACACGTCCAAAACGAAACAATTGAGCTGGAAAAGAAGGTTGAAGAGCTTATAGGCAGAGCAAATGAAGTTGTTGGCATCATTGATGAACAGAGATCTACAATAGAGGACGGTATCATGGTCACCATTAGGGCACGTAAGTAACTTATAGCTGACGTGAGGAAAATAGTTGTCTTCGTGTTTAAAGCAATTACTGTTTCTGCTGTCTGTACAATTTGCTTTAATTTATTATAATTAGGTTATAGAACAGGCTCGTAAAAAAGATAATGTATGTGTTTGATCAATGTTACTGTGTAACGATCAATGTACTTTGTCACAATAAAATGAAGTTTATATGCCATTTAATGATTTTCTATGCCACGAGTAGAAAATTAAGTCGCACTTTATTTATAAGTAGGGTAGTTAAAGGATCAAAATTATAATGAAAACTACAGGAACATGCCCAGTGGTCATGGATTCAAATATATACCCTGTTTACAGGCACAAAGTAAGGGTCCGAAGTCATGGTAGTTCTACATTACTAAATTGACTCGGTCAAAGCGACATCAACAGCCAAGTGTATACAACCATGATACTTTGTACAGAATATGTCCAAAACAATGGCTGAAATCTTTGTTTTCAAGAGATAATATGCGAATATCACAAATCGCTCTTTATCACTATAATGAGTTACCAGTTCTTATATACGATACCTACAGTTACAGAAAGTTATTACGTAATCATACACAATTAAAAAGACACTTTAAGTAATACGACACTTTTTACCGCGTTGACGTTACATGACAAGGACAGCTTCTCTTAAAATTGTAACAAGCACTTCCAATGTTGTGTCCTTGATTGTATAACCAATTGTGAAATACATGTATGTCCAAAAACATTTTAATTATTTGTTCTCCGTGTCCTGAGTGGTGAATGACAGCTAAGAAGAAAAACGTTGCTCTATCATACGTCTACGCCATAAAACTGAAACTATGTTTGGAAATGATGTCACAATCATGTTGACGCAGACGTCAAATTAATAATGTCCCCACTCATGTTTGGGCCATACAAGTGAGTTACTATTGCAGTACTGAACACAACATTTACTGAGCATTATACACCCCGTCGCCCATTCAAACTTACGAATAAATAAATGCGTGTTTATGTATATGACGATGTATAATATTGTTTTATTTCCATGTTCATCGAGTGACCGGTCGGAATGTAGTTAATGACAAGGGAAGCATACATAGTCACAGGTCCTGCTCTGTTCCACTGCCGTTAAATAGTGTATTATATCTATATCCAGTTTACAGTTTCTGCAGTACTTGACAGTATGTTCTGACTGTTTGCAGTCATGTCACGTTGAAAGCAAAAGTTGTTACAGGACATGAGTTGGTCCAATGCAGTATACTATCTCTATCTCTCTGTACCTTTATCACAGTTTACGGATAGATTGGTTATCATGTTATTTCTGTTCTCAGTTATGTGATACTTTCAACAGTAGTCACAGTCATGTGATGCAGTCAACAGTAGTCACATTCATGAATGCATGTAGCAATAGTCATAGTCATGTGATACATGCAGCATTAGTCACAGTCATGTGATACATTCAACAGTAGTCACAGTCATGTGATATATGCAGCAGTAGTCACAGTCATGTGATACATTTAACAGTAGTCTCAGTCATGTGATACATTCAACAGTAGTCACAGTCATGTATTACATTCAAAAGTAGTCACAGTCATGTGATACATTCAACAGGAGTCACTCTCATGTGATACATGCAGCAGTAATCACAGTCATGTGATACATTCAACAGTAGTCACAGTCATGTGATACATTCAACGGTAGTCACAGTTATGTGATACATTCAACAGGAGTCACAGTCATGTGATATATGCAGCAGTAGTCACAGTCATGTGATACATTCAACAGTATTCACTGTCATGTGAAACATTCAACTGTAGTCACAGTCAAGTGATACATTCAACAGTCGTAACAGTCATGTGATACATTCAATAGAAGTCACAGTTATTTGATACATTCACCAGTATTCACAGTAATGTGATACATTCAACAGTAGTCACAGTCAAGTGATACATTCAACAGTCGTAACAGTCATGTGATACATTCAATAGAAGTCACAGTTATTTGATACATTCACCAGTATTCACAGTCATGTGATACATTCAACAGTAGTCATAGTCATGTGATACATTCAATAGTAGTAACAATCATGTGATACATTCAACAATAGGTCACACGCATGTGATACATGCAGCAGAAGTCACAGTCATGTGATACATGTAGCAGTACTCACAGTCATGTGATATATTCAACATTATTCACAGTCATGGGATACATTCAACAGTCGTCAAAGTCATGTGATACATTCAACAGTAGTCACAGTCATGTAATACATGAAGCAGCAGTCACAGTCATGTGATACATGTAGCAGTATTCATAGCCATGTGATTCATGTAGCAGTAGTCAATGTCATGTAATGCATGTAGCAGTATTCACAGTCATTTGAATCATTCAACAGTAGTTACTGCCATGTGAAAGATTTAGCAGTAGTCACAGTCATGTGATACATTCAACAGTATTCACAGTCATGTGAAACATGCAGCAGTAGTCACAGTCATGTGATACATGTAGCAGTAGTCACAGTCATGTGATGCATGCAGCAGTAGTCACAGTCATGTGATACATTCAACAGGATTCACATTCATGTGATACATTCAACAGTAGTCACAATCATGTGATACATTCAACGGTAGTCATAGTCATGTGATACATTCAACAGTATTCACAGTTATGTAATACCTGCAGCAGTAGTCACAGTCATGTGGTACATGCAGTAGTAGTCACAGTCATGTGATACATTCAACAGTAGTCACATTCATGTGATACATGCCGCAGTAGTCACAGTCATGTGATACATGTAGCAGTACGCACTGTCATGTGATGCATGTAGCAGTAGTCACAGTCATGTGATACATTCAACAGGAGTCACAGTCATTTGATGCATGCAGTAGTAGTCACAGTCATGTGATACATTCAACAGTAGTCACAGTCATGTGATACATGCAGCAGTATTCACAGTCATTTGATACATTCAACAGGAGTCACGGTCATGCGATACATTCAACAGTTTTTAAATTCATGTGATACATTCAACAATAGACATAGCCATGTGATACATTCAACAGTATTCACAGACATGTGATACATGCAACAGTAGTCACAGTCATGTGATATATGAAGCAGTAGTCACAGTCATGTGATACATTCAACAGTAGTCACAGTCATGTGATACATGCAGCAGTAGTCACAGTCATGTGATACATTTATTAGTAGTCACAGCCTGTGTTGATGCACTGTCTATTATATATTGTTCTATTCTCTATTTTGTTCACAATATCTGGAGTGACTGGTCGTCATGGTTTTCCTTTCTTACGATTGCTGCAAAAGTAGTCAAACGACCTGCGTTGTCCAGCTGCCGTTAAATATTGTTCTATTTTTCTATCTAGTTCACATTTCCTGGAGTGACTGGTCTGCATGGTCCGACTGTTCTCAGTCATGTGGCAAGGGCAAAAGAAGTAGATACAGGTCATGTGATGTACTTCCGCCTTTTACTGATGGCGTTTGCATTGGCAATGATACTGATACAGAGGAATGTGTCATTCAAGAGTGTCCTGGTGAGTACGTTATGGTGACAGATGCATAGTCTCTTATCAGTAACTACCAAAATACAGTAAATTTAAAAACACTCATGTTTCTCTTAGTGTAGTGTATTCATTTACCTCCTCATACCATATCATGTTTTCAAACCGAGTAACAATCTAAACGGCAGTTTGAATAATAGTTTTTTATTATGGAGCAATATTGTTTTTGGGATACAAGTCTTTATGATTTTATTATTGTTTTATATTGAATAACAGTACTTCAGGCGTGACATAATCAAACCATTTATTTCAGCTTTATTTTCAATCTGATTGCATTTTAGTTTAACTCTATAAAGAAATTGTCTGTTTAATTGGAAGGAACACATCTGGGAGCAGACATTATTACAATCATTTGCTTGACATAATTCATAACATTCACGTTTCATTTCTCACAGACAATATACTACAGCAACAAGTTTAATCATAATTTTAAAATTATAAAATGTGAAATTGCATGCAGATCTACAAAGAACAAATTATGACTAATATTTCCGCACAGAAAGTCAATGACTTGTGTTTATCACCAAAGGAAATACCATTCAAAATTGTCTTGATTGAAATATGATCATACATTAACAAATATCAACGCATATTTTACTTACAGCATTAAATATGACCAAACATGAAGTCACTGATTTAGGGCGTGATTGTGTACAGTTCATATGTTTGGGGTAATTCATCGAAATAACATCATAGAAAAATATACACTTTCCGTGTCACATCTACCGGCTACCATTTAAACTCTAAGTCGCATCCTGTACTACATCTAAACTAATCTAAATCGCATTCTGCACTATATCGTACCTTATCTTACTCGTATCCTGCACTACATCTTATCTCATCTAACTCGTATCCTGTACTACATCTTATCTCATATTTCTCGTATCCTGTACTACATCTGATCTCATCTAAGTCGTATCCTGTACTACATCTTATCTCATCTAACTCGTATCCTGTACTACATCTGATCTCATCTTACTCGTATCCTGTACTACATCTTATCTCATCTAACTCGTATCCTGCACTACATCTTATCTCATCTTACTCGTATCCTGCACTACATCTTATCTCATCTAACTCGTATCCTGCACTACATCTTATCTCATCTTACTCGTATCCTGCACTACATCTTATCTCATCTTACTCGTATCCTGCACTACATCTTATCTCATCTTACTAGTATCCTGCACTACATCTTATCTCATCTAACTCGTATCCTGCACTACATCTTATCTCATCTTACTAGTATCCTGCACTACATCTTATCTCATCTTACTAGTATCCTGCACTACATCTTATCTCATCTAACTCGTATCCTGCACTACATCTTATCTCATCTTACTCGTATCCTGCACTACATCTTATCTCATCTTACTCGTATCCTGTACTACATCTTATCTCATCTAACTCGTATCCTGTACTACATCTTATCTCATCTTACTCGTATCCTGTACTACATCTTATCTCATCTTACTCGTTTCCTGTACTACATCTTATCTCATCTAACTCGTATCCTGTACTACATCTGATCACTTCTTACTCGTATCCTGCACAACATCTAAACTGCACACTACATGAAATATTACGCCATTAAAAGCTTATGCCAGACTAATCGGAATGATTCGGCAATTTCAATCATACGAAGAGCCCCAGTTCATTAGTAAAAGTAGTTCGTAAAATGAATATGGCGGCGACGCCTATATAGTTGGTGTCTGTCGGTACTTTTTGTTTAGTTTTGTTTAGTGTCAGATAGGCGTCATAATTGCCTAAAAATAAGAAAGCAGCACATAAAAAGGTGTAATTGAATTCCCACGCTTTCTACTTTCAGCGTAGTTAAATGAAAAGTATTCAGACAAGGTAAATCCTCCATATGTATCTACATGCTTCGTTGAAAAATGACCGAGGTGCGCCGATGAATGTCAAACTGAATTCGAATAACAAGTCAAACGTTTTGTTATCGTTATCATGGTCATTATATTGCTATTCAAACATATTCGCATGTTGTTTTTGTTTCCAGTGGTGGACTGCTACGACCTTCACAAACAGAACCAAGGACTACCCAGTGGTGTGTATAACGTGTCGCTATGGAGAAGTCACGTAGAGATCCGGGTGTTTTGTGACATGACGACTGCTTCAGGCGGTTGGACGGTAAAAAAACAACATGTTAATAAACTTTTTCACAAAAAAATACAATCATTCAAAGAAGTTGTCACGTTGACGCAGCTTCATTATATATGGAAACGGCATTATATAATATAGTTAAATATGCGTGTGCGTGCTTGTGTGTGTGCGTGTGTGTGTGTGTGTGTGTGTGTGTGTGTGTGTGTGTGTGTGTGTGTGTGTGTGTGTGTGTGTGTGTGTGTGTGTGTGCGTGCCTACATGCGTGCTTGCTAGCGTGTGTGTGTTTTAGCTCAGCTGAGCCCTTTGTGCTCAGCATTAGCTATTGTGATAGGAAAATTGTTCGTCAACTGTTCCTTTCAAACAACTTCTTCTCCTTACCCACTATTACAATTTGCAACAAACTTTACAGGAAAGTTCCGTTGGTGGACATCTTCTTAATTTCTTCATAAAAGTCATTCCATGCCGATGCCAATCGATAGGAAATACTTTGAAACACTGCTCAGAGTTTACTAGCCCAGGTTGAACATCATTTCACAGAAATTTTCCTTGACATTGTTCTGTCAAAATGCCGTTGTACCCAGCTCCCCTTAATCGATTAGCAACAGCGGCCGAAGGACGGGAACCATCGGAAAAGCGTTGAGTGTTCCGGTGGTTCCCGCCCTTCGGCAGCTTTCGCTAATCGATGAAGGGGAGCTGGGTACCACGGTATTTTTAAAAGAACAATGTCTGGCTAGCGCATGTGATAATTCGCATTTTGAAGCATTTTCGTCGTATACTGTTTCTCTCGACAGGAATACTGGTTTTAACGTGTATATAACGGGCCACTGCATCTATGAGCCAAGTATTTTGTTTGCAGCTTACAAAGAAGTTATCATTTTCGACGAGAATTGATCTTTGTTTACCTTTTCGCCGGGCGAACATTCTTCACTTGTTTCATGTTACAGTATAGGGTATTCTTGAATTTTGTCAAATCTCGTTTTATGTTTATGGCAATGTATTTTGTTTTTGATTTACATGTTCAAGTATGTATACAATATAATTTTGGCTAGTTGAAATTATTTATTGTGACTTTAATGAGCCTTTGTCATCAAGCCACTGTGGTTAACTGTATAAAGAGAAACCTTTGAAAATCTCTCCCAAAATCTTCTGGCCAATTAAAAATTAATAAAATAGAATTATTCCTTAGGTTACCATATATCACTTTCTTCACCTCATGTGGATTCGTTAAAATGGAGTGCCAGGTCGGCGGGGCTACTTTTCACTACATGTCTTTATGGAAAACTTTAGAAACCATTTTTCCGATTTCAAATTATATTCACAGGAAGTATCCTTAGGTGAACCTTTTATCAAAATATAACTTTTAAAAAAAAAATACAATATATATATTTTTATTTCATTTTTTTATATTTTTGTTATATTTAATTTAATATGCATTTTTAAAAAACAACAACATACTTTTGATCATCGTTTTTTTTTACTCAATCATTTAAGATATCAACTTCAAACTCTATGAACTTATTCACCGTAACAATGTTTTGTTAGAGTTATGGCCCTCCGGAACGTTTTAAATAAACATATATTTTCCATATTGTATACGTCCGTTTAAAGCGGAATGTATAATAGTTTAAACTATAGCATTTTGCCGTGCGGCGTCAGTTTATTGTCCGATCAATAACTTTAGAAACTTATGTCAAATCAAGTGAGCGTTATAGGGTTATTTTGGCCCTCTTGATTGTGTAGCAATACCTATTGTACTGCGTGTATCAATAATGTTTGTTATGTATCTTTCGGTAATTAGTTGTGTAAAACGTTAAACATTAACAATGTTCTGAAATGTTCTTGCTCGCTCAATAACTCTATTTGACCAAACACCTTAACATCATTTCATCAATGTTTAAGGGTATATCTATCTATTGAAATGGATGAATTCAGTGGTAGGAATATAGTTTTCAGAATGAAAATAAAATATTTATGAACGAAAACAATGTTATGGATACATACTAGTTCTGTCACCCTTGAAATATGAGTATTTATTTGCAAATTTTGGCCTTTCTCTCTGTCGTGAGACCAGGTTTGGTTAACACAATATTTCAAAAACGATGTGACATTGTACCATACAACATATGTTCTTGACCAGTAGCTGATCGATATTCTTACTGAGTCATTATGTGTGAAGGGTCAAAGTCGAAACCAACAGTGTTTTGAACAAATGTTGTTCCTACGATCATGAAACAGCATTAGGTAGATGACCCCTTTTGCCATTTAGGTTAGCAGATCAAAAAAACATCCAAATGTATTGTAAAATATCTAAGCACAGTATCACAAGAACTGTTGGACTAATAGCCGTGAAACTGTAAAGTTGTGTTGTAATCGACCGGTAGATGAACCTTTTTATGTTTTCAGTATCGAGATCAAGACTCAACGTCATTTGAACTGTGTCCGCACAGGAATCTGAAAGTAACTTGACATATTGAACATGTCCTTTATATCACCCTAAGTGTCAGCAACACGACAATCCAGCACATGTTTTGCGCTCAGTGGTAATAAATGACAAATTCACAAACCTCTCTTGTTTAGGTCATTCAGCACAGACATGATGGCTCAGTGGACTTATGTCTTTTGTTTAGGTCATTCAGCACAGATATGATGGCTCAGTGGACTTATGTCTCTTGTTTAGGTGATTCAACACAGATATGATGGCTCAGTGGACTTATGTCTCTTGTTTAGGTGATTCAACACAGATATGATGGCTCAGTGGACTTATGTCTCTTGTTTAGGTGATTCAACACAGATATGATGGCTCAGTGGACTTATGTCTCTTGTTTAGGTGATTCAACCCAGATATGATGGCTCAGTGGACTTATGTCTCATGTTTAGGTGATTCAACACAGATATGATGGCTCAGTGGACTTATGTCTCATGTTTAGGTGATTCAACACAGATATGATGGCTCAGTGGACTTATGTCTCTTGTTTAGGTGATTCAACACAGATATGATGGCTCAGTGGACTTATGTCTCATGTTTAGGTGATTCAACACAGATATGATGGCTCAGTGGACTTATGTCTCTTGTTTAGGTGATTCAACACAGATATGATGGCTCAGTGGACTTATGTCTCTTGTTTAGGTGATTCAACACATATATGATGGCTCAGTGGACTTATGTCTCTTGTTTAGGTGATTCAACACAGATATGATGGCTCAGTGGACTTATGTCTCTTGTTTAGGTGATTCAACACAGATATGATGGCTCAGTGGACTTATTTCTCTTGTTTACATTATTCAGCACAGATATGATGGTTCAGTTGACTTATGTCTCTTGTTTAGGTGATTCAACACAGATATGATGGCTCAGTGGACTTATGTCTCTTGTTTAGGTGATTCAACACAGATATGATGGCTCAGTGGACTTATGTCTCTTGTTTGGGTTATTCAGCACAGATATGATGGCTCAGTGGACTCATGTCTCTTGTTTGGGTTATTCAGCACAGATATGATGGCTCAGTGGACTTATGTCTCTTGTTTAGGTTATTCAGCACAGATATGATGGCTCAGTGGACTTATGTCTCTTGTTTAGGTGATTCAACACAGATATGATGGCTCAGTGGACTTATGTCTCTTGTTTAGGTTATTCAGCACAGATATGATGGCTCAGTGGACTTATGTCTCTTGTTTAGGTGATTCAACACAGATATGATGGCTCAGTGGACTTATGTCTTTTGTTTAGGTGGTTCAACACAGATATGATGGCTCAGTGGACTTATGTCTCTTGTTTAGGTTATTCAGCACAGATATGATGGCTCAGTGGACTCATGTCTCTTGTTTTGGTTATTCAGCACAGATATGATGGCTCAGTGGACTTATATCTCTTGTTTGGGTTATTCAGCACAGATATGATGGCTCAGTGGACTTATGTCTCTTGTTTACATTATTCAGCACAGATATGATCGCTCAGTGGACTTATGTCTCTTGTTTACATTATTCAGCACAGATATGATCGCTCAGTGGACTTATGTCTCTTGTTTAGGTTATTCAGCTCAGAAATGATTGCTCAGTTGACTTTTGTCTCTTCTTTAGGTTATACAGCACAGATATGATGGCACAGTGGACTTTTATAGGAACCTTCATGAGTATACCCATGGATTTGGAGACGTCAGTACGGAGTTTTGGCTAGGTAAGTTTAGAATTTTAATAGAAAACAGCTCAAAAGCAATACTTAAGATTTCGACGTTTAAAGCAGACCGTTGGCAATATCTTTAAAAGTGTAAAGGAGTTGAGCAAATATCACACACGAATGTTGTTGTTTTCGAATTTTGCTTTCATTTAAATTCAAAACATTAGACAATATAAATACAAAATGAATAAAGATGTGTTAAGACAAGATGTTTCAGACTACTCATTCAATAAATCCACAAGACCTTGTTCATTCCATTCAGTTTTGACAAACATACTTATTCATATTGTCAAAATACTTTTAAAATGAAACAGTTATCGCTGATGAAATAGTTCTTCGTTAAATGTGTTCAACGCAAGACAAAACAATCAGCATAGTTTGTTTTACCTTTGTACCTCAAAACTAAATAAAACTATCATTTTGAAATTTTTTGGCCGTTCCCCACTCTAACATCTTGACACATATACACACGCACACACGGACGCACGCACACATGCACGCACGCCACGCACGCACGCACACACATACACACACACACACACACGTTGTGTTGATGAAGACCCTTTCAATAACTGTATTGTTGAACAGCATAATTACAGAACCAATATCAGTAATCGGTACGGGCTCAGAAAGCTAAAGTAATTCTGACGCATGTGTGTGTGTGTGGTTTGTTTTGACCAAATCGTTTCTTAAGCCTATTTTTAGGTAGTTTGTTTATTTTAGAGTGGTGAGACTTAAGACATTATGGCAGTTACCTTGATAATAAATAAAAATAATAATAAAAATAATATAATAATAATAATAATAATAATAATAATAATAATAATAATAATAATAATAATAATAATAAAAGTAATAATAATAATAAAAGTAATAATAATAATAATAATAATAATAATAATAATAATGAAATCTTTTTTTAAGAAGATAACACATTATGACATAATTACAATGTCAACTATAAAACATCATATTTTCAATTTACACAATTCACACATTTATACATACTATTATTCAAATGTCATCAAAAACTATAAACAACAAGTCACATAAAGCATTAATGAATAAATAAACATTTTATGTTAAATACAAGAACACATGAAAACTATCATTCAAATAGCAGAAAGGATGAAAATAAATAAATCACATAAAACATTAATGAGGTTTGTTCAAGTTGAAGTTTAAATCATTTAAAAGTGAATTTTCATAAAGTAATATATTATATCTGAGAGTTAATTTTCTGCCATTACTTGTAAACAAACTGAACGCAATTAACGTTTAAAAGTTAATACGGGAAATGTCAACCTTCAGAGTAACTTTTTTTTTGTATTTTGTCCTTGAAATGACCATGGCCTAAATGTTAAGAAGCATAAATATTACTTATTTTATTCCAAGTTTATACGTCCAATTGTAGACTTTCTTTTCAACACATGACCGGGAAAAGAATAATGTGCCAAAACATAAGGTAGTCCCTTTAAATCCTGTCAAAAACAAAAGCATGTTATATTGTTCAAATGTTTATTTATGAACAAATCGAACAAATACTGACATGCTTTATCACCTGAATAACAATAAATAAACGTAATGAATGACGTACACGTTGATCATGACCTACGTACATACAATATGTACAAACAGCGAAAATCAACTATGTTGACATAGATACAATTAATTTGTAGTCTTTACTACGTTGACAACAAATCATATATGTTGAAAAGATTAACATTATGCAAAGTAATGATTCATGATTTTAATACGTCGTATTCCATAATTGATCTAAACTTGAAAGAAGTGATATCGTCCACCGGGGCACTTTCGACATAGAATAATGAGTTTATTACAATATCTCGGTCGGAATGAGGTTCTCTATTGGGGCCTCAACCGCGGGTGGCGCCGGGGCCTCAATTTGCAGCAACCCGTCCTTATAGAGGGTGGATTTTAGGCTTTTGGATCAACGTTTTTCGGTAGCGTGTAGTTTCGTGTGAACTCCATGTGACTGCCTTGTCTGTGCGGTCCTCCTCGTGCTTCGCGTGCACGTTCTGGACGTTTCCGGTGGTCTTAACTGTGATTTCTTCCTGTTTGAATTTGTCGCAGTTGAAACGGAGCGACAACTTCCGGTTGCCATCGGGGTCCGTAACGAATGGTTTTGCGACCTGGAGCTCTGGAACTTCAGCGTCTAGGTCATGCATCTCACGACGGATGCGGTCCAATTTTCGGTCAAATCGGCTCACGGAATCGTCGAAACTGTAATGAAAGAAGTGAAATTTTGAGAAACACTGAACAGAATCTATTTATCGTTAACCTTATTTATTCTATTTTTTTCGCCTTCGACACAGGCCATACGATTAATTCTTTTTAATAAAATGCGTATATTAGTTGATCTCAGACAAACCGTATGCAATTTGAAAATTCAATAAAAAATATTTATAAGTCTGGAAATTTATTTCACCTTTCGTTAACACCAATTTGATTCTTTCTTTTTTTCTAAAAAATAACATATTTTTCACATTAAGTGAAAGATCATATTTTAACAACAGATACAAGTTTCATAATTATAAAAAGGATGTAAGACAAAAGAGATGAATTAACAAAATAAAAATAAAAAGGCTCTAATATCAAAACTGACCGTGAAATATATTTCCATATCGGGATGCACGTGTGTACAAATATCCCACATGTTTTCGTGTAGAATGATTCAAACTTCCTGTGTTAACCAACGAGAATGACCAAAATGCTTGAAAAGGTTGCGAAAGGAAATCGGGACAGACAGACGCTATAAAGTTAGAGTGACATAAATCCTCTGTAATAACCATAATCAATTGTCGTTTTTTCCAAACAAAATGCTGTCAGAAACTTATATCTGATATACAATTCCAAAAACATTAAAATATTTAGAATAATGAAGGTATATAATAAATAAGTTATATAACATTGTTCTGAACAAAACGGGGTATAAAAGGACTCGTTCATAGGTGGGACACCATACGTCTGGCTCGTCTGATATGATTTTCCCAGCTGTAAACTCATCCAAATTGTATCTCAGTATGGTACTGTACAATGTTAAATAATCTATAAATACATTAAATTTCCCAATCATCTTGTTTGTTACCTAACATAATAAATAAAAAATAAAATATACACGAATTTATGAAATTGTCAGATTTTTGTTTTTGTCTTTTTACCTTGTAAACATTTTTAATAGCCTTAGAGGATAGTTTGTTCCATGTTTAAAGTTTATTATACATATATTTAAATTGTTATTTGTTTGCATTTGATAGTTTTAATATATGCAGAAATACTCATCATTGAGTAAGAAAATTTCGATCATCTTGGCTGTTGCCTTGGTAACCATGGTTTCCACCATGATGCCAACTGTCTACCCTTGCTAGAAAAAACTTACGACATCCCCATACACAAACAAACCAAGAAACGCTGTTGACACAAATCCTCACAAATACCTCGATGGACTATACTGATTGAACTACACCAATTATCTCAGAATCTTGATTAAATAATTGGTAATTCCTGAATAACGCTCTTCAAAATTATAAAATATCTTCTATTAATCTCTATTTCAATTAATACCATGTTTAAAAATTTATCATAGTATTGAACGTTTCCGGTCAACCAACTCATTGATGGATGTTCACGCTTTTGCAGGCCTAAGTTACATCAAAGAAATAGCTGATAAAGGGAACACCACAATAAGAATGGAGGTATCGGCAGCAGACGGAAGTTCAGCGTATGAGGAGTGGCCGGAATTTCGTCTCGGTGACGCTCCTACATACACCCTCCATGTCGGTGGCCGTGGCACAGGAATAGCCGGTATGGTCCAATATTGATTCAAATGTCGTCATGTATTTCCACTGCTTTAATAATACGGGTACAATAATGGCAGTTCGATATCATGGTTTTGTTACATATATAACCTTCTTATATATATATTTGATACAATTAAATATATGATTATATATATATATATATATATATGAAGGTTGCATACTTAGTATTTTCTTTAATCAGTCTTAAATAGCCTGTTATTTTAAAAAAAGTTAAATTAAAAACGGTAAGTCATAAAACACACAATTGAAGTAAAAATGTAAGCATGTTAAGGTTATTAGTCTCAGATATACTTCTGTTGAAGGGGATGAATGGCGATGGTTCGAACGACATAACAATGGCTCGGACTTCACTGCCAAGGGAAGCTTCTGCGGGGATGAAGTCCATGGAGGATGGTGGTATAACGGCTGTACGTATATCAACCTGAACGGCGAGTACGTCACGCCGGGCACGAGGTCCGGATATCACAGCGGGTACGGCGGAATGGTCTACCTCAGTTTCAGATACAAGTCGTCACTGAAAACGTCAACAATAATGATCAAAAGAAATGATTAAGTGGAATAGTACTCACAATTACATTTAGAAGTGTGGTGAATAAAACGTGCATACTATAACTGTTCGAATTAAACAAACCTTTCCTTTATTTTTCCAAATATTGTCTTTTAACCTTAGAAAATCAATATTAAAAAGTATGTTATGCATGTTTATCTTTGTATGTGTTCTGTATTCCATTGTCTTTATTATTTGTTTCCATGTATGGAATACAGTTGTTTCAATTAGGATATTATGTTAAAAATATACCCATACGAGTCAACCTGTCTCTTTCAAAAAAGAGTCAATGACGATGTATGAGATAGTAAAATGGCGTGTAAGCTTGTTTATACTCGCACTCGGGCCTTGCCCGTTCGGCGAGTCCTCCGATAAGATTGTTAGTCATTTTAGGTTTTCGGAGCATAGTGCACAGACATAATAAACCCTGGTTAGAGCTACCTGGTTATTCAACGTACACCAGTGTATGGCACTGTAACACGGGACTCCCATTTAACGTCCCTCCCGGACGATTAGTTTTTTTTAGTGGTTCAGTTGGGAATTGAAATTGCGACCCCTGGATTGACAATCAAGTGTACTACCACTAGACCACGGATCCGCCGCTGAGAGAATAATCAATTGGAACAAGAAACAAACAAACACGAAACTGTTATTACACACGACAACCGTGGCTGTCAGACTTTCAACCCCAAGATCGTTAAAACCCTTATCAAAAAGGATACTTTTTAATTTCAATTATCAAAGACTCTTCAACTCCTGCTTGGTCCAACACTTATATTGAAGGCTTTTCAACCCCTTATCTAAATATTTTAATAGCCATATTTTTTTCTCATTTATTTTTCAACATTTATCATAATTCATCAAAAACATATATATATGCTTAAACATTTCTATGTTGTGTATAAAACCCTTTTTTTCGCACACACACACACACACACGCACACGCACGCGCACGCGCACGCGCACGCACGCACGCACGCACGCTCACACGCACACACACACAAACACACCCACGCAAACGCACGCACACGCAAACACACATGCACAAACACAAACACACATACATACATTTAACACACACACACGTATACACATATTATGGAAATATATTTCTTGTACTGGTAGATATGCATTTCAACATACGGCGGTCCGGCTTTCAGGATTAATACCAGCATTCCACAAACTAAACATCTTTGTTATAAAAGAATAATTAACATATCGTTTGGGAAATGTACATATTTCTTTTCTTATAAGTTTATTAACAATTTCTCCATTTAATATACAGATTAGATCTTCAAACAATCACTTATTAACATTCTGACAGGAAACCATTTCAAATTGTGTATTGAATCATCTCATTTAAAAATCCTCTCGCTTTACAAAATCAAACTTATGGTACAATGTCAAATAGTTATCTAACCCAGCAAATGTTTTCACCAATATTCAACTAGAAGGGAAATTATCAGTTTGGACACTTTGATATGAACTCAATTTTGAGACTGTTTGTAACCATGGCTGTGGGCTGTTTTCATGGGTTAATCGGTTTTAATCAAATTAAATACGTTACAATACTTGACGGGTTTATACAAATACGAACATATTATATGCATAGCCGCAGATACATTGTTAAATTCAAAAAATAAATGTGTACGCATGTAGCACACTGTTTGGCAATTATCACCACATTCATTCAATGGTGAACGATTTTAACCAATGTGCGAATCACAAATCATGTTTTTCTTTCAATTTAGTAATAACATAGTGTAAGTGATTGGGCTTTGAATACGGTACATCTGAAAGGTGCTCCATACGTTCGGGATTGAACGGTCTGTACCATTGTTTCAGTGACACTCGCTTCTAATACATTTAGTACCGACGGTTTGGCATGTTATCGGACGAAGACGAAAAAGAAAAAAGCTAAGTTGTATAATATAAATATGTACTGTTTCACTATTGATTTTTTTATGTAAGTTGTATACAAGCTTGTGCTTCCTTTATGGTACAATATGTTTAGAACATAATACGGTTGTTAAGTTTGTGGATTTCAATTGTGAACAATTTATAAAGCATGTTTTTGCTGTTGAAATTTATTTCTCTTTTTCTCAAATTATGAATGATAAATAAGGTATAGGTGGACATTTCGTGTTAAATAAATGGTATTATGCTAAAACAATGGCTAAATCATCATTATGAATTTAATTACATTACAATCATGATCACTCTACCGATGGTACAGTTGTCTATATTTGGTAGCGCTTGTTCAGGTGTTCTTGTAAGTAGAATACCTCGATGCTCAACCTTGGTGGACACGCGCTCGACGCCTTCTAGAAATCTGAGCCGAATATTCTCTGAACTCTATGTGCTGGTAGCGACAGGGACCTCGGTGGCTTAGAGGGACCTTCATGAACGGGGCTGCCTCTGCAAGCGCTTATCAGATCTAGATCATTAAGCAATTGCGGTAGGGTATATTAAGATTAAGCGAAAATTCAGTAAATCCAATTTTTGTTGCAACATTAGTTAGCAACTGTATTTTCGTAGATCGCCATGTATATAATTGTCCCATATCAGGGATCTCGTTCTTGCATTCATTTAAAGAAAATGTCAGTTATTTAAAAGCAGCACTATGCTAAATAAACAAGGCTTAAACGATGAATCAGTTAGTCAGACTTTGGCTAATACTGCATTAGTTTACAACTCTTGTCTGTTCGTCCCAGCCTTGTCATTTCAAACGAGTTATCATTGACATCTCGTGACAGCAAATGTCCACCATACCATAACATAAACTATCATGAAATGCAGGGTCTCTATAAGAACACTGATGTGAGCGAAAACCATTCCTAAAAAAGAAACGATAGAAATGTACATCAGTGGTGTCGTATTCAGATAGAAATGTACATCAGTGGGGTCGTATTCAGATAGAAATGTACATCAGTGTGGTCGTATTCAGATAGAAATGTACATCAGTGGGGTCGTATTCAGATAGAAATGTACATCAGTGGGGTCGTATTCAGATAGAAATGTACATCAGTGGGGTCGTATTCAGATAGAAATGTACATCAGTGGGGTCATATTCAGATAGAAATGTACATCAGTGGGGTCGTATTCAGATAGAAATGTACATCAGTGGGGTCGTATTCAGATAGAAATGTACATCAGTGGGGTCGTATTCAGATAGAAATGTACATCAGTGGGGTCGTATTCAGATAGAAATGTACATCAGTGGTGTCGTATTCAGATAGTAATGTACATCAGTGGTGTCGTATTCAGATAGAAATGTACAACAGTGGTGTCGTATTCAGATAGAAATGTACATCAGTGGGGTCGTAATCAGATAGAAATGTACATCAGTGGGGTCGTATTCAGATAGAAATGTACATCAGTGGGGTCTTATTCAGATAGAAATATACATCAGTGGTGTCGTATTCAGATAGAAATATACATCAGTGGGGTCGTATTCAGATAGAAATGTACATCAGTGGGGTCGTATTCAGATAGAAATGTACATCAGTGGGGTCGTATTCAGATAGAAATGTACATCAGTGAGATCTTATTCAGATAGAAATATACAACAGTGGTGTCGTATTCAGATAGAAATATACATCAGTGGGGTCGTATTCAGATAGAAATGTACATAAGTGGGGTCGTATTCAGATAGAAATATACATCAGTGGGGTCGTATTCAGATAGATATGTACATCAGTGGGGTCGTATTTAGATAGAAATGTACATCAGTGGTGTCGTATTCAGGTAGAAGTGTACATCAGTAGTGTCGTATTCAGATAAAATGTTCATCAGTGGTGTCATATTCAGATAGAAATGTATATCAGTGGGGTCGTATTTAGATAGAAATGTACATCAGTGGTGTCGTGTTCAGATAGACATGTACATCAGTGGTGTCGTGTTCAGATAGACATGTACATCAGTGGGGTCGTATTTAGATAGAAATGTACATCAGTGGTGTCGTATTCAGATAGACATGTACATCAGTGGTGTCGTGTTCAGATAGACATGTACATAAGTGGAGTCGTATTTAGATAGACATGTACATCAGTGGTGTCGTATTCAGATAGAAATGTACATCAGTGGTGTCGTATTCAGAGAGACATGTATATCAGTGGTGTCGTATTCAGATAGATATGTACATCAGTGGTGTCGTATTCAGATAGAAATGTACATCAGTGGAGTCGTACTTAGATAGACATATATATCAGTGGGGTCGTATTCAGATAGAAATGTACATCAGTGGTGTCGTATTCAGATAGAAATGTACATCAGTGGTGTCGTGTTCAGATAGACATTACATCAGTGGAGTCGTATTTAGATAGAAATGTACATCAGTGGTGTCGTATTCAGATAGAAATGTACATCAGTGGTGTCGTATTCATATAGAAATGTACATCAGTGGTGTCGTATTTAGATAGAAATGTATATCAGCGGTGTCGTATTCAGATAGTAATGTACATCAGTGGGGTCGTATTCAGATAGAAATGTACATCAGTGGTGTCGTATTTAGATAGAAATGTAAATCAGTGGTGTCGTATTCAGATAGAAATGTACATCAGTGGTGTCGTATTCAGATAGAAATGTACATCAGTGGTGTCGTATTCAGATAGAAATGTACATCAGTGGTGTCGTATTCAGATAGATATATACAACAGAAGGGTCGTATTCAGATAGAAATATACATCAGTGGGGTCGTATTCAGATAGATATGTACATCAGTGAAGTCGTATTCAGATAGAAATGTACAACAGTGGTGTCGTATTCAGATAGAAATGTATATCAGTGGTGTCGTATTCAGATAGTAATGTACATCAGTGGTGTCGTATTCAGATAGAAATGTACATTAGTGGTGTCGTATTCAGATAGAAATGTACATCAGTGGTGTCGTATTTAGATAGAAATGTACATCAGTGGTGTCGTATTTAGATAGAAATGTACATCAGTGGTGTCGTATTCAGATAGAAATGTACATCAGTGGTGTCGTGTTCAGATAGACATGTACATCAGTGGTGTCGTGTTCAGATAGATATGTACATCAGTGGGGTCGTATTTGGATAGAAATGTACATCAGTGGTGTCGTATTCATATAGACATGTACATCAGTGGTGTCGTGTTCAGATAGACATGTACATCAGTGGAGTCGTATTTAGATAGACATGTACATCAGTGGTGTCGTATTCAGATAGAAATGTACATCAGTGGTGTCGTATTCAGATAGACATGTATATCAGTGGTGTCGTATTCAGATAGATATGTACATCAGTGGTGTCGTATTCAGATAGAAATGTACATCAGTGGAGTCGTACTTAGATAGACATGTATATCAGTGGGGTCGTATTCAGATAGAAATGTACAAAAGTGGTGTTGTGTTCAGATAGACATGTACATCAGTGGTGTCGTATTCAGATAGACATGTACATCAGTGGTGTCGTATTCAGATAGAAATGTACATCAGTGGAGTCGTACTTAGATAGACATGTATATCAGTGGGGTCGTATTCAGATAGAAATGTACATCAGTGGTGTCGTATTCAGATAGAAATGTACATCAGTGGTGTCGTGTTCAGATAGAGGTTACATCAGTGAAGTCGTATTTAGATAGAAATGTACATCAGTGGTGTCGTATTCAGATAGAAATGTACATTAGTGGTGTCGTATTCAGATAGAAATGTACATCAGTGGTGTCGTATTCAGATAGAAATGTATATCAGTGGTGTCGTATTCAGATAGTAATGTACATCAGTGGGGTCGTATTCAGATAGAACTGTATATCCGTGGGGTCGTATTCAGATAGAAATGTACATCTGTGGTGTCGTATTCAGATAGAAATGTACATCAGTGGGGTCGTATTCAGATAGAAATATACAACAGAAGGGTCGTATTCAGATAGAAATATACATCAGTGGGGTCGTATTCATATAGGTATGTACATCAGTGAGGTCGTATTCAGATAGAAATGTACAACAGTGGTGTCGTATTCAGATAGAAATGTATATCAGTGGTGTCGTATTCAGATAGTATTGTACATCAGTGGTGTCGTATTCAGATAGAAATGTACATCAGTGGTGTCGTATTCAGATAGACATGTACATCAGTGGTGTCGTATTCAGATAGAAATGTACATCAGTGGTGTCGTATTCAGATAGACATGTACATCAGTGGTGTCGTATTTAGATAGAAATATACATCAGTGGTGTCGTATTTAGATATAAATGTACATCAGTGGAATCGTATTCAGATAGACATGTACATCAGTGGTGTCGTATTCAGATAGAAATGTACATCAGTGGTGTCGTATTCAGATAGACATATACATCAGTGGTGTCGTATTCAGATAGAAATGTACATCAGTGGAGTCGTATTCAGATAGACATGTACATCAGTGGTGTCGTATTCAGATAGACATGTACATCAGTGGTGTCGTATTCAGATAGAAATGTACATCAGTGGGGTCGTATTCAGATAGAAATGTACATCAGTGGTGTCGTATTTAGATAGAAATGTACATCAGTGGAGTCGTATTCAGATAGACATGTACATCATTGGTGTCGTATTCAGATAGAAATGTACATCAGTGGTGTCGTATTCAGATAGAAATGTACATCAGTGGGGTCGTATTCAGATAGAAATGTACATCAGTGGTGTCGTATTTAGATAGAAATGTACATCAGTGGAGTCGTATTCAGATAGACGTATACATAAGTGGTGTCGTATTCAGATAGACATGTACATCAGTGGAATCGTATTCAGATAGAAATGTACATCAGTGGTGTCGTATTCAGATAGAAATATACATCAGTGGGGTCGTATTTGGATAGAAATGTACATCAGTGGTGTCGTATTCAGATAGACATGTACATCAGTGGTGTCGTATTCAGATAGACATGTACATCAGTGGAGTCGTATTCAGATAGACATGTACATCAGTGGTGTCGTATTCAGATAGACATGTACATCAGTGGAGTCGTATTCAGATAGAAATGTACATCAGTGGGGTCGTATTCAGATATAAATGTACATCAGTGGTGTCGTATGCAGATAGAAATGTACATCAGTGGTGTCGTATTCAGATAGAAATGTACATCAGTGGAATCGTTTACAGATAGAATTGTACATCAGTGGTGTCGTATTCAGATAGAAATGTACAACAGTGGGGTCGTATTCAGATAGAAATGTACATCAGTGGGGTCGTATTCAGATAGAACTGAACAACAGTGGAATCGTTTACAGATAGAAATGTACATCAGAGGGGTCGTATTCAGATAGAAATGTACATCAGTGATGTCGTATTCAGATAGAAATGTACATCAGTGGGGTCGTATTCAGATAGACATGTACATCAGTGGTGTCGTATTCAGATAGACATGTTCATCAGTGGAGTCGTATTCAGATAGAAATGTACATCAGTGGTGTCGTATTCAGATAGAAATGTACATCAGTGGTGTCGTATTCAGATAGAAATGTACATCAGAGGGGTCGTATTCAGATAGAAATGTACATCAGTGGGGTCGTATTGAAATAGAAATGTACATCTGTGGTGTCGTATTCAGATAGAAATGTTCATCAGTGGGGTCGTGTTCAGATAGAAATGTACATCAGTGGAGTGAGTCGTATTCAGATAGAAGTGTACATCAGTGGGGTCGTATTCAGATATGAATGTACATCAGTGAGGTCGTATTCAGATAGACATGTACGTCAGTTGGGTCGTATTTAGATAGAAATATACATCAGTGGTGTCGTATTTAGATAGAAATGTACATCAGTGGGGTCGTATTTAGATAGAAATGTACATCAGTGGTGTCGTATTCAGATAGAAATGTACATCAGTGGGGTCGTATTCAGATAGAAATGTACATCAGTGGAGTGAGTCGTATTCAGATAGAAGTGTACATCAGTGGGGTCGTATTCAGATATGAATGTACATCAGTGAGGTCGTATTCAGATAGACATGTACGTCAGTTGGGTCGTATTTAGATAGAAATATACATCAGTGGTGTCGTATTTAGATAGAAATGTACATCAGTGGGGTCGTATTTAGATAGAAATGTACATTAGTGGGGTCGTATTTAGATAGAAATGTACATCAGTGGGGTCGTATTCAGATAGAAATGTACATCAGTGGGGTCGTATTTAGATAGAAATGTACATCAGTGGGGTCATATTCAGATAGAAATGTACATCAGTGGTGTCGTATTTAGATAGAAATGTACATCAGTTGGGTCGTATTCAGATAGATATATACATCAGTGGGGTCGTATTCAGATAGAAATGTACATCAGATGGGTTGTATTCAGATAGAAATGTACATCAGTGGGGTCGTATTTAGATATAAATGTACATCAGTGGTGTCGTATTCAATGACCAACTAAGATTGAACCAAAATTTAAAACTCTAAATACTTTGATCGACCTGTCAATATTGAAAACTGGGCTTGAACTGGATATTAAACTTGTAACTGTACGTTTTGTTTTTTCTGCAGATCGTGTCTGATACGGTTTCCAATTTGCCCCTAGCAATATGTGCCAAATTTTAACCAACATTGACTTGTGTGTAACCTTTGTCTACTGGGAACGGCGGTTACACGTGTTGTCATATGCCAAATGATATTTATGGTGTATGGATGTTAGTTTTGATTTTTTTTCCGCTCAGATCCCTGTATCCGTGTAGGGAGATGAGTGAGGGTTTACGGAGACAATGATGGCGGGCAGATTATTTGTTCATGACGAAGAAGCCGGGAATACACTTCTTTCAGGCTGCGAGAAATGACAACATAACATAAGCGTAAGTATTTTGACCTTAGTGGATCACGGCTATAATATTTCAGAAAGGTTTTTAGATCACTGATTGTGTATTGACGGAACTTCGACTAAGAAATATGAAATAGGTTTATCATAAAACGCTTTATAAATACGAAGTGCTCTGTTTGCCGCTGACCGTCGGCTATCGTTTATCTTCAACATTGTATCGCCATATTTCTATGCTGTTATTTTCATGATCGAAGAAAGTGCAACATCAAGGCTAATTAGTTTCATTTCAGTACAATTGTTTAGATGATTTAAAATTTGCCATTTTTAGTCTTTCAAAAACAAATTATTAGTTCTGAATTGGATTGAAATCAAACAAGACACTAACAGATATGGACTAACGGGATTATGAAAATAAGTCGAATTGTATCTTTATAACATCCTGGCCATGCTTCATAAATTTTATTTATTATGTTTACATTATTAAATTCTAAGTCAAGTTTAAATATGAATCATGTCGATGAAGAGTTTTTCACTGAATCATTCATTAGGTGACTTCAAATTAATTGCTAGATTTTCATCCCCACGCGCCCTCTTGTTTGACCGCAGCCCCTGAAATAGTATTGGCTCAAATAATAATGTTGAACTGGGGTCTGTATTGCGTATCGGTCCAGTACTGTCCGCAAATTGCGTTTATTCATACCAGCCGGTGTGCATAAACACATCAACATGTAAAAAAGGAGAATGGCTACAATGGTGTTTTTGTTTTGTCTAGAAAATCTTGTATATGGCTCCTTATACAATAATAAAGAAAAAGAACATTTATTCAACGGCGAAATAGTCATTTTAAAAAAATGGATGAAAATCTAACAATTAATTTATATTGGCCTTAAGTACCTATAACACTTGGTTATACTATATCCTCTATCATTTTCGCATGAATTAGTAAAAATGTTTTTGTGGGCATTTTCAAGCTAAAACGTAGATCACACGTGAAAACGTTAACATTGTTACTGTGTACATCTTAAAGCTGAACTCTCACAGATGGAGCGTTTTGACTACTTTTTTTATTTTTTGTCTTGGAATGAGCCAACTTTTGCGTAAATGTCTGGAAACCAGCGATACAAATTGGTGGCAAAAGTTCAGATGACAGTTTTTCAAAATTACCTTCGAGAATAGATGTTTTATGGCTATAGGCGTTACTAACGCTTTAAGAAAAATAGAAATTCGACAGTTTCCCAAACGATTTGGATCTGTTCTACTACGTCTTTTCTCGTTTAAATGAATTGAAGGCTTTGGCACCAACACCGGCTTATTCTGAAACAAGAGCTAGGAAAATGTCAAAACTGTCAATCTGTGAGAGTGCAGCTTTAATCACATTTAATTTGCGTTTTGTCGTTTGAAAAAAAATGACACTCTGCTGATATATATGATGCCTGCGTATTCTACAAAGAAACAATACGATATTGATTAAAACTATAAAAGGTTTCAAACTTAAGTTATGTTTGACAATTGATAATGTTTTGTAAATCATCAAGGTTTCGTGACTTTATGCTAAATACCTTTTCTGTATAATTCAGATGGCGCACTTGTTGGTTATATGATATATATATACCATGCTTGTATGTCATGGTAAACCAATGTAGGCCATGCATGTGGTTAAATGTTTAACATCCCCATAAATATAACCGTGGTTATATGTCTGATCCCATACTGACTCAAATGCCCCAACTGTTTGTAAATCATAATTAAGCTCCTTTAAGGAGATTGAAGGTAGTATGATACTATGATCTTATTAAGTCTTAGTACCGGCGTCAAATAAACGTGAAGATAGGCGTGAAGTGAAATAGCTGACTGCTTGATCGTATTGTTTGAATAAAAAATAATGATAATCGCTTCAGAGTGATAATTTTTGCATTAAAACATTAAATTCGTCATTGTTTTAGAAGGGAACGTGTAGAGAATTTCTCTGAATAGAAAACAATTTAAGGCCGCTATGTTGATGCATGAATAAAGTACTTTGATATATCATTGTTTTACAAGAAAACGCATTAAGAATTACTTTGAAATAGAGAAATGAAAAAGTCGTTAGGCCACTACGCCGGCAACGTCACGCCGCTAGGCCGCTAGGCCGCTAGGCCGCTAGGCTGCTAACTTCACGTCGTTTAGCCGCTAGGCCGCTATTTTCGCGCCGCCAGGCCGCTAACTTCACGTACATGTCGTCAAGGGAGATTAAGTTGTTGACACTTTCTTCAAAAGTCATTAACTTGACTAGATTAATCATGACTATATAACTTAACATAGTAAAACCTTGACATTTCATCCAGAAAAAGAAAATAAGTCGGTATCGGGTACTTGTTTTTATAATCGATTGTTCAAATTTCACTGTCGATTGTCGCCGATATAGGCCTCTCCAATTAATTGTGGATTATAATCGATCATCGACACAACACTAAATAATACATTATTTGTCCTAAACCATATTGTTCCATTTAAGGCGATGTTGTGCTGGGTGTCTGCATCCTCGACACTAGACTAGAAGAGTATCCGCGAAATCCGTCTGGGCGTAACACGTTGTTAATCATTGGAATTCACTAAAATAAACTGGAAGTTGCGTTTTGTGATCCTACAGAACCCGTGATACCAGTCCTGAATATGCGCGTCATGATCAGCGATGATGTTATACAGAAAATGCAGATGCGCATCATTTCAGGCCATGATGTGCTGGTAACCATCAGTAACCGCCACACCACACTGAAAATTGTGTGCAGTGATTCAAGAGAATACACGACATCAATCTGGGCGTTGCACATTGAAAATTATAGGAATACACTATATGAAACCGGACTTTGTGATACTGCAAAACCCGTGATACCAGAACCAGGAAATACGCGTCAAGATCAGCGATGGTGTGATACCATACCGGAAGATGCACGCGATTCTTCCAATAGGTACCGTATAAATGGCACACACACACACCACTTTTACGGACCGGAAGCTCCGTGTTGCGATGCATAAGCATCTGTGATAGCAAACCGGAAGTTCCCCAGAGGGAGCAGACCGAAACCATGATACCCGACCACAAACTCCATATTAAAATGCTGCATCAGCTATAATTCCAAGCCGGAAATTATGTATGGGGATGAAGCAGACGAGCCGTTGCAAGAGCAGACGTGCAGCAATATTTTATGGATTATGCTTGTGATTATCACTACATTGTTATACCATGATTTGGCTATAGCTCGCACTCTATTTGCAATGACACCTGTATTTTATAATATGTATATGTTTGTACAAATTTCATAATTTTATGTACGTTTGTGTCGGATGCGTATCATTGCAGACACGACCGGCCAATGTATATAACCATTGCAGTTTTAAAAAAATGCAAATATATCAATGAAGCGAAGAAGAAGTTTAAATTTAAGAAATACTCATTGTTACCACCTTTAAGATTTTACCTGTTATGTTGAAATGAACAGTAATATTTCTTCCCGAACTTCATACCAGTAACCTGGTTAATGCTTCGTATTGGAACTCTGAAACAGTGCTTACGGGCATTAAGTAAAGACCCAGTCGGAACACCTCGGACATTTTCAATCAAAACAACCTCGGATGTAGATGGCCGGTTTACAATTTCAGATATCTTTATATTTAAATACACTTCAATTAGAATGCGTAGTATTTTCAATCCAGCAGTTAAAAATAATTACTTTACTCACGGGAATTTTAATCATTTATGCAATACTAAACTTCATTAGCAATCAATTTAAATTTAGTAATTCAAAATACATGTTAAATACTAAAGTTTATTCATACTATTTTTTTTAATTTTTACGAACTACTTCTTCTGATGTTCCGGCAAACATCCGCGGTTGGATTAAGTGGAAAATGGCCGAGGTGATCCGAAAAGTTAAGATCAAGCTTAACGTTAAGCAAAATACTATTGATACCGCTAGAGTTCCGGTCCATCAGTTGATTAAACGGAACTGATAACCCGTTTAAAAACAATTATTCAATTTATTTACTTGCATCTTGAAAATATTCAGCTGATACAAAGACTGGATCCATAAATTTAATGGTCCGATAAGTAAATAAGAGAAGCCTATATTTTTCTTCTCATATAAATTATATGAAATATATCTTATGACGGACATAAAATCACTTACATTTTATATAGAAGTGAGGACGTCAAAAATATAAAACTAACACGAAACAATTGATGCATAGCATCAACGCGGCGCGATAAAAACAGAAGCAAAAACATGCATGATGATCACCAAACAAAATATGTTATTTACTTCAATGATAACATGTTAAGTATGCATATGTACGAAGAACAGTATTATTGATAATACTCAAACTATTGTATTTATTTTTGTGAACACACATGACTGTAAATTAAACGCGGGTAAAAAAGCTATACATAATGGGGGAATAATCTGAACTTTATTCTTTTGAAATTTGCAAAACAAATAATTAAGCGTACTGTTATTTTTCAAAACTCCCTATGTCGCTGCTCGCCACGGGAGATTACTGCGAGGAGATTGAAAAACATATACGAAATTGCTATAGTACCGTGTAACCTTCATCTATTCGGGGAAAAGTTGGTATTGAAAATTGTTATTTTCAAGTAAAAAAAATATTCAGGGCCGTTATCATTTAGGACTTCGTTATTAATTAAAGTATACCTTTTTTAAACACACCGTTCTTTAGATTTTATCATAAAATATGAACATATCAAAAGCATTTTTTTTGCAATTTATGAACTGGCCTCTAAGTTAAAGATACATTTTAGAACTATCAAAACATCTAGTCCCAGGCGCCGTAAAGATTGATACAACGTTTGTATTGCAAATAGAGTTATGCATATGCGGTTAAATAAAATCAATTTGGGAACATTGATGTCCAAGTGCCTAGAATTCAACTGAAATAAGATGGAGAAGTCGTTTTAAATAATAATCATTTTTGCCGGGTAGAAACATTTGGGCCTTTTTATCGTAGGATCGATTTCCCTTATTTTGGAATTTAATGATACAAATAATTTGACTGGACATTTTAATGAATATTTGTTTAAATTCCATTCATAACACTCATTTAACACTCGATTAAATTTCTTGATACCAGGCCAATGTAAACAAATTCCTAGATTTCCATCCACATTTTTAAAAAATTGGGCAGGGATGACTTATTTTCTTAAATGACTTTTTCACCGTTGAATATGTGTTCATGCTCTTTTTAAAAAAAAAAAAGGTACTATAAGCATATGTTTCTAGACTTACCACAAACAAGATTGTAACGGTTTTCCTTTTCTACATGTGAATGTTATACATCGACATCGTAAGTATGAATAAACCCCGTTTCATGACCGTACCGGACCGATACGCAAATACAGACTCTTGTTCAACATTTTTATAAGAGTCACTAAGATGTAAGGGGCGCTGGGAAAAAGAGGTGGCGGATGGGGATGAAAAATTAGCAATTAATTTATAGTCGCATTAAGATATATTGCCTTTCGCTTGTTGACCTTACGTTTACCAAATACTTAAAATACCATCATTTCGTACGAATTCCTCACAATTATATAAGCAACTATGTATTTGATATGCCGGAAATGCTTATTCCTAAGGATGTCTTTAGGGTTAACATATACATGTACAACCAATTACCTTACACCGTCACATCAAAGGCCATACTAAATAGATTATCTTACTGGTTTGCGTCATAATTTCAATAACATAAAATCAATATTGAACCGAACAATTCAGATGTAGGGAGCTAAGTCCAGTGTTTGCTGGGTGGTATTTGCTTAGAAGATTTCAACGCAAATTGTTGTCTAAGACTAAGTTTGTCAGAGAAAGGAGATAAACTTATAAATTGTTTGATTTCAACTGGAACGTGAATCTAAGTGTCCGTTTCATTTAACTACATACGAACACTTCGTAGATTACGATGTTTTACGAAGGTATATTAACCAAATATTTGTTTTTTGAGGAACTAAGAAAACGACAGCGTTTATGGTGGCGTACGAACATTGTAGGCTGAAACTCTGGCCGCCATCACACCAAAATTTGAGATGTGTGTAGCGGTGATTTTGTTTTAGCCACATAAGCTTTTCTTTATTTATACAGTTTTAACTATTTTAATTCCAATAACAGTTCACAGTAAATAGCCTGAGTAGTGAATAGTAAGTAATGAATTTATTTCCAGATGTTAACACTTTCTATGGATAATAATTCAACAATTTGTCACATTTCCAATTTTCATTTGATAGTCCGATGTTGCACAACTACGATGTTATAAACCTTTTAAAATATGTTTAACTCTCTTTGTTAACCCTTTTTAATTCAACTTGTTAACTCTTTTTAATTCAACTTTTGTTCTAAACGCACAACAAAGGCCTAATAAACTATGATTTTACCGCCAAAAACAAATATGAAATGCACGAGTATTGTAGCACAAATTCACCTGTGAAATGCGGTCAACGGTGCAAATGAAATGTTATAATTAAACGGTGCAACTGTTATATAGTAAAACCATATACAAATTAAAGCTCAAACATATGACCATATAACATCTGTATAATATAAGAAGCAATCTCAAAAGTATTGTATATTTAACTAGCTCATATTTTATTAAAGTAACAATCTGGTATTTCGCGATGTTCGAGACAATTTGTAATTTGCCATTTAGTTTGGCGTATTTGAACAAAACTAACTGCCACTTCACTAAAAAAACGATTACAAGTGAGTATATTCGCCTAACAACACTTGCGCTTGAAACTGAAATAATAACCAAACATCAAACTTAGATTATATAATCGATCTATTAACAGACTTTTATAAATATGATCGATATGTCAGTTTACTTGTATCAATCAATGATTTAAAAACCAACAACTTACTGTGCAATAATTTCCTTACTTGTAAAGCTGCATTCTCACAGATTGACAGGTTTGACAATCTTTTTTTGTCTCAGAGTCAGCAGTTTTTAATATCAGCGCTTGCAATTCAGTCACAATAAACAGATCTTCACTGTTTGAAAAACTGCCGTAAGAATCATTTTCCTTAAAGCGTTAGTAACGCGATAAAACATCTTAATTCTCTCATTTTAAAACAAACAAAAAATAACATAGTTGTCAAAACGGTAAATATGTGAGATTGCAGCTTTAAGACAACCTTAAAGCTTAGAAACGGTGGGTGGAGTTGCCTGGGGTGTAGCCATTATTATTATTTATTATACACACATCAGCTGCAAGATAAGCTCTGACCGGGTGACTTGGAGGACTGATTTGTACCGAACTACATTATATATTTTTTTCAATTACACTATCCATTCCGAGTGTGGAAAGAATAGGGATTGGTTTGGAAACTGTTCCCTTGCGAGTTTCGTGATCTATCTAAAAAAAACAAAAAACAATAATGTATCTATGAAATTGTATTTGACCACTGATCTATGAATTGTCATGATATGTGTATATATGCAAAATTATTGTATGCTCATGGGCCTATGACCTTTATGCATTTGAAATAAACTATGAAACTATGAAACTATCAAGTAGGCTAAGCGGCCTGTGTAAAACTCAAATACTATCAGATTGCAATTTAGTTCCTCTGAGCTACAAGCTGAGTTTAACTAAACTAGCTAAATTCGTATACTGTCTGACCTGTGTTATTGTATTCGTACTATGACTAACTTATGAAAAATATAAAAAAGTAATGGTTGCAAAAGTTGGTCATGTGTAAATCTTGAACCCCACGTTTGTTAAAACATTATTGGTATACTCAGTATAAATTGAGAAAATGTGATAGCTTTGTTAAAATAAAGGACAACATTGCAATCAAAGAAACTTAACGATATCCTATATTTTTATAATACAACAGATAGTCTATATATAACACGTGTATTTTTATATCCAATATTTGCACATGAATCCAATATGCTGGCAACTAGGCAGATCTGAGCTGTTGGAAAGTGTGGTCATGAAGATAGGTAACTTAATTTCATATCTATTAAGAAGCGACATAATTGGTAAAGCACACACTAGCGATTTTTTTAAATAATACATAACAAAATTGCAAATCGCGAGTCATGTATATATTCATTCATTCGGATTTTTTTTCAGATTTCTAGTATATTTCTTACTCCCAATATGACATCAACCTTCAAAGTTACAATGCTTAATAAAAAAATCGAAAACAACCACAATGTGGTTTGATGAAGGTAATAGTTTATAGTGTTGCTGTTTAAACGGAAATTCCTTTAAATGTTAAGATAACGTAAACCATTTATTAATTAATAAATTTTCACAACAAAAGTAAAAATTAAAGACATGCTATTGTTATAAATTTTGCTAGGCCTAAAAGTTAATGAAAATGATAGAAATAACAAGGGTCTTTAGCGAACTATCTGACTGATCACTGCCGGCTTGAATTACTCGGAATGTTGGCTGTAAATTATTAATTGTCATTATCTTATATATGCAAAAACAATCACGTTCTTTTATGGAGTTGAAAGACTGAACCAGGGCGATAGACACCATACACGAGGACACCTATACATTTTTCACCTTTGTTATGCCTATGATGATGATGCCTGTGATGATGATGCCTGTGATGATGATGATGATGATGCCTGTGATGATGATGATGATGATGATGATGATGATGATGATGATGATGATGATGATGATGATGATGATGATGATGATGATGACAACAACAGCAATGTGATGATGATGACGATGGTGGTGGTGGTGGTGATGGTGGTGGTGGTGACAAGACGACGATGACGACGACGACGATGATGATGATGACGATGACGATGATGATGATGATGATGATGATGATGATGATTGATGATGATGATGATGATGATGATGATGATGATGATGATGATGATGATAATGACGATGTTTTTTCTTATTGGCAGATGGATTTTGTCCAATTGGCACATGTTGAGGGGGGCAAATTGACGCTAGCGCCACAACCACAACCACATCGAAACCATCCGAATGTAGGGGCCGCACATTTAATCTTGCACAGCAATTTCGTATAGTTCTGTGTGGTGTAAAATTGGCATTGCAATCAGTCAACTTAAGTATCTGAGGTTTGAATCTGTTTTATAAACTGTATTTGAACGATATAAGTTGTGTTTTTGTAACAAAATTTAGGCAGAATACAAATGAGACAAAATTATGACAATTTGCAGACGATATTATGAACATTAATAAGGAGATCGCACTCACCCATTTTAAAAAATAAATATTTCTAGAACCTAGAAATTCCTCTTCTTATATTCTTACCTGTTTTTTTATTAGAATTGTTTCCTAATGCGTTTGTAAACGTGCAGTATGGTTGTTTGTTTTCTTTTCAAGCATTGTTTTGTCTGATTTAAATTAAGAAAAAGACATAAATTCTGAGAAATTTGAAACAAACATTTGCATCTTTACAACATGACATAGGTTTAAATGTCCTTGAAAATAGGAATACATCTTTGTACACACAAAAACGTTGCATTATTTCAATTCAAGAAACGTTAAAAAAATACTTCATTTCATTTAGCATAACCTTTCGGTAATGCTTTCTTACCCATTCTGTAAATAGGACGATCCAACTGTAACCGGAAACCTTTTTTTAAATGACGTCACAATAACGGGGAAAGATCAACCACTTGAAATCACTTTTAATGTAAAATTGAAATACTTTTGGCAACAATACCTCGTATAAAATATAAAAACTTTCTAAAATGTTAATGTATATTTTACGGGACCTACTGACACAATACAAATAATAACAAGATAAATAGTTTTCATGCATATTGTTATGAGATGAATTCCGAAGATGTTGCGTTCATCGATTGATGACCGCAAATGCCGAACAGCAGTTCATTTAAGGAATAAAAGTTGAGGTGTAAATATTAAATTTTGATATGAAATATAATGTGTTTGCAAGAAATTTGACAAACATACTTTTAAGACAGTAACACATTCCGTTTACTTTGCATTTATACTGTGATACAACCAACCACTATTACTTCAACTCCTAAAATGTCCAATAGCAAAATATCGAAGAACGATTGCACAGATTGCACCACTGATTTGGATAAGTCCGGTCAATTTCATGTGATATGTTTGAGTATCGGTACTGTTTGAAATGTTCGAAAGAAAAGGCGTCAGCATTTGAAGAACTTTTGTGGGCACGTGAAAAACATTTGATTGAAAAAAGTAATAACCACAACTTACAACCATTTGAAAGTCAGCAACAAGATCTCAATTTTTCAACTTTGGAATATCGTCGTCAAAGATTTTATTTTTATAATTCTGTGTAAAAAGTTAAACGAAAAAGTAAACTTTGATTATTCAAAATTGTTCAATCTATCAAATGTCCCTCACGAAAAATGAATTTACACATATTGTTAAAGCCTGGAGCCAACAACTCATTCGCCTTAACCAATCTTCTCACAGAGTAGTTTACAACAATAGTCAGCAGGATTACTTTTTACCTAAATCCAAAATTTTCGAACAACTCGGCAAGGTGATTGTCAAAGCCGTCATAAAATTCAAATGGATATTCCATGGATGCCGGTGAACATTGATAGATTATTGTGTTTGTAATTACAGTTAAAACATTGCAGCATATGCTTTATATGGGTTTAATGCTCAAAACAAAAAACATGCTCTTTGAATATATTTGTGCTTCAGATAAACATAGGCCCACTCGACTAACCCCTGACCCTTACTCTTGGTTTGATTGTAATACAAAAGTATACGCGCAGTTTATAATTAAGTAAGCGGGTAATAATAACGTATAGTGGACACGCTGTCGCAACGTTCCCATACCATTTAAATCCGTTGTCAAATGTTAATTGAATTTAATTGAACATAACTTTCCAGTAAGACTGTCTTAGACCATACACCTGAAACACTGTGAAATATAAAAAAGTCAAGGGGATACCACACAGACGTCGAACGGGTGATGTGACCGCCAACAGTAACACCGCCAATTCCGGGTAGTCCACTTGTACAGCGTGAGGTCGTGTGTTCGATCCCGATCAGACGCATCAGCCAATTTGTGTTGTCTCTAACTAATTGGCCCCTACTGTGACACCAGTGCAATAAGCGGAAGATGCACAACAGGGGATTATCATGCCAAACATTCCTAAAACTAGGCCAATAAGATCAGACGAATTACCATACACAGTTCAACTCATGAATACAAAGACATTTTATGTTTTGAAACCATATCAGATATTTTTTCTCCCTATTCAGATAAGTTGATCCAAAATTTAACCATGCTAGCAATTCTAGTCTTGCCCACGGGCAAAGATAAAACAAGTACCCGTATGGAACTCCTTTTTCACGGTCATCACATTGTAATTACCTAATAGAAACCTTGCCTTGTGACAATATTTAGAATGTTTATTAATTATTCCTCGCTTCAAAAGTCACTATAAAGAGGTTTTCACGCACCCTTCACTCTCCCCAGAACTTTTTCAATACCTATTTGACTATTAACATAATCTGAATCGCTGCGCGCATGCATATGCATGACAACCACGAATTATCACATATCCGTACGCATTTATTTTCAGCACGCTCAAAAGAGTTCCAGCAAAAAATATTGTTTTACTTTATTTTGTGTAACTGAGGTGGGAGAAAAGGCAACTACCATAGCCGCTCGTGTAAGATAGGTTCATCGGTAAACATCGTTTCCGCAAAACACCCTACGCTCGGGTCGGGATGAACCTATCTTACACGAGTGGCCATCGAAGATACGTATAATCAGCAATAGATGGAAATGTTTAGTTTAAACATATGTATTTTACAACGATTGTGAAACAATTTTTTAACAACATTATATTAATCATTCTCGTTGGCACGATTTTACGCGAGAGTGTGGTCTTTTGTTGTGGGGGAAACCGGAGAACCCGGAGAAAACCCACTTGTCCGGCTTGGTGACCACAAACCAAACTCATATGCGCCCAAGCTGGGAATTGAAACTAGGTGAGAAGCGAGTGTGCTAACCACTGCGCTAACCGGACAATGGAAAGGTTAAACTAGATATTCAACATGATGTCATTATACATCACTTTTAAAATAAATGCTTATGTACTATGTCACACTAAGGTGTTGTCTTTTAATTGTTGAGAATCAACAAGTATCATTTTGAACTTAAAGTATCTAAGTAAATCGTTTTCTTTTAATATCAGGAAAACGTGTCATAATTTTACCAGATAATAGTCCACACAAAGAGAAATGTTTAATATACGACTTTAATAACAGGTTTTTAATGTTTCTTAATGGTTTAGATCAGCGACTTTAAAGTGCAATACGATATCAACTATGCATTTACTGGAAGTTTTTCTTTACCCGAAAGCAGTGAGATATCAGTTAGCAAATGCTATTTTGTACTTTAAAAAAAACGTTTAATTTTCCGTATACTCAGTTGCCACGCAACACTGGTTCTGGCTGTTCTTTGCACAAAATATACTAGAGGACATAGATTTTTGCTGTCATAAAAACGTTCGAGCAAGTACATGTATAAATACTAAAAATCAAAGCCATGACAACGGTTTGTCATATCTCTTTGTTAAATGAAGATGTGAAAACTCAAAAGAAACATTTTGTTAACACAAAAGAGTAATTGTTTAACGTTAGCGAAGTTTCTGGATGCTGAGGCGGTTTGTTGATTTTAACGTAATATCTCGTGTTAGAATAATTCTAGTTCCGTACATCGATAAACGTAAAAGCTAAATCATTTAGACCATTTATTTTGTTCTAGCAAAAACGAAGAAAATATAATATACAAATCATCATAAGGAAGAGAGATACCAATATCTCCCACCTCAGATAAGTAGATCCAAAAATTAACCGTACTAAAAATTCTTAAGTTGCCCGTTTGCAAAGATCAAAAAAGTACCCGTATTATTCCTTTTTAATGGACATCACATTGTAATTTCCTCCCTTGTTGAAGACTGTCGTCTGTAGCATCAAAGTGGCAATATTTAGAATGCTAATTAGTTTTATCTTGCTTCAAATGTCACCATTAAGTTTTCACGCACCTTTCAATAAATAATGCTTCACTCTCCTCCGAACTATTTAGTGACCGATTTCACTATAAACATAATCTTAATCACTGCGCACATGTCCATGACAACCACGAATTATCATATATCCATACGCTGCTCGTGTAAATTTCATCCCAACCCTCGCGAATGAGCACAGGCATGAATGGACGACGGCAAGTTTGGCTTACATCATTATTTGGGTTAAAGATGTATATAAGCTAACGTCGGTCATTTAATTTCAATTAACAACTTTGATACGAACATTTTGTTTGTACTAAAACAAATCCGTTTCACACTGAGATCAAATTCTGCTCAATATTGAAAAAGATTTGTGTATGCTGAGTGGAAAGGATATAAAACTGTGACCGTTTTGGATGTAAACGATGTCACTCGATCGTTACAAATGAGATTAAGGTTGTCCAGTTGCCACAGTGGTTAGCACAGGTTTGATTTCCGATCTTAGCGTGTGTGCATTTGATTGGTGGTCTCCAAGCCAGACAAAAAACCTAGCACTCATGTTTAACCCATATCACAAGACCACCTTCTTCAAGGATATGGCAACAAAAATATATTTTACGGAATATTTGTATGGATGTTGAAAACATAATAATGGTATTGGTGGCCATCGTTAACTTTGGCAGCCATACTGAATAGATTTAGAGTGATTCCAAAACCTTTTAAACCATATGTAAATTTTCTGTATGTATACCAAGTTTCAAAACTGAACCCAATGTGCACATGTTTTTCACAATATAAACTGGTTTACTATTTTGTAATACTCAGTATTGGTTTAAACCAAGTGTTTTGCCGCTTTTTCAGCGATTATGTCAATAAAACAAGAGGTCCATTATCGCAGCGAACTTCTTACAAATATCATTCAATTTCTTCAAGTCTTGTTATATCTAAATTTAAATTGGAATTAAAATCACTTTTATTTCATATTACTTGTGACATTAAACACACTTTGAGTCATGATGTCGTCACGGCAGGTCAAGAGATAATGTTGCCAATAGGCAGACCTTCAAAAACTTTACCAAACGACTTTTACTATAAGGATTCAGCCTAGATGATGTTCAATTACCATGCACTCGGGATTATCGTTTTCTTTCAGAGAATGTTAAGTAGTGCGAATTGCTGCGCTGGGTGTTGGGCTGTTCACATCGTTCGGGCTAAAAGGAGCAGTCAACCGTTTTGTAAGATACTGTACTATGATCTTTGGAGATCAGCTGGAGGGGAATGGGGTGGAAGAGGAAACAAAAGATTGTGAAAGTTTATTGTCACTCAATAGTTGGAAGAACAATTCCACATATGTACCATTGAAACTGTAATGAGAACATTCTTGTATAAATGTTAGAAATAATGATACCGACAAACAAACTCACCTACTACAGTTTTTTTATGGAATGTCAAATATCTTTATTGACATATTTTATTTAAAATAATTGAAACTTAAAAACCTTATTTCATGATAATAATTCGAAAGGGCTTATCCTCTTTATATGCAATATTTCAATTTGGTACACCGACTTTCCACTGAATAATCAATTGTAAATTGCATAGGGAAAATGGAGGTGGCACATTTTGATGTATGTTGTATCCTCAGAATACAATACGTCATGAGATTTATGTCAGAATTATTACGTAATATAACATTACTACATCTAAAAGCCCTTAGAACTTTTGATCATCCATCGTACCAAAAGCAAGCTCACAGACTTTAACTGACGTCAATTAGTTTGTGAATGTACATGTATATAGTATGCGAATATGAGTATAGAATCGTTAAAGAGTTGTGGAATAAATTAAATACAATATATTTTTGTATGGGATCTCCACCTTTGTCGAAATAACAGAACTTTACGACTTGGCTCTCTGTTCATATCCATTTTATTATTATTATTTTGACTATTAAATTTAATAAGATATTATCTTATACTTTCAAGAACAAAAACATATACAATAAAAATATGCCTATGTTTTTTTTTATTATAAAGAATATAACTTGCAAAAAGGCGACCATACAATATTCTTGTAGACAAAGTATACTGTACCCCAATTTAATAATGGGAGACTTATGATATGAACGTGTTTTATAGAATGTAATGTGAAACACAATCATGTCATCGGCGTAACAAAAGAACACTGTACCCTTATTTGGTAAGGGCAGGTATATGAAATGAACTTGTATTTATTGTATGAAATCATTTCAATGACCTTATTTCGTTGTGCGCTTATTTAATTAAATCTCCCAATAAGGACACAGTTTTTATGCCAATTAAATATGTGTTTGTGGTAAAACAAAATCGGTTTAATCATTATTTATTTTAACATTTAACTTTTTTTAAATTCAATATGAAGACAGTTGGAGCAGAAACATTAAATAAACTATGGTAGTAGTACTTGCGCAGTAATACGTGAAATGGAAACATGTGAAACATGCACAAAACAAATAAACTTCAATAGAATGGAATAGGAGGCTTTGGAACTAATACTTTGTCTGGCTTGTGAAATAAATTATTGGAAAATTTGAAAAAAAATATAGTTGTGTTAGAAAGATAATCCAAAAACAAACAACAGACGTGATTATTTTCAAATTCATTTTAATTAAAATAGTAAACTCGACATTGTAAAAATGATTCTATTATTATTATTTTTTTTTAATTTTAAATTATTCATGTAAAATAGTCTGCATTGGAACTGATTAATAAGGCGCTTAATTATTTTAATCCTTCGTGATTTGATTTTGTTTCTTTATCTGATTAAATAAAAAACAAGTCTACTAGGACCAAGTACATTGAAAACATTGTTCGTCTGCACCAAGTTCTTTTTCATTTTGGAACTGCTAAAGTAAAACAGTCCATTTATTAGATCATAAAAGCAACAATGTCACAGGTAATAAAGTAATACATAGACAAAGATTTAAAAACATATATTTACTCAAAGTATCTATTGAATGTATTTAAGGTTTTTTATAAAGTCATTCAGGAATCGGTAATTGACATTTTTTATTCGTAGGTATGTTTCTAAAGCAATCAGATCGTAATATAAATAAGACAATATGTTTATGGGCTTCATTCTCCGGTCGCATATGAAGTATGTTTTATAAATACAGTAATATATTTGACTTAAAACAATATTAACACAGTTGTACTCTTTTTGGTGTATCTTATATCCTATTACAATATATTTGATGTCATTAAACATTTTCTTTATACCACATTTTTTAAATAAGTCATTTATGGTCGACCAAAAATTGGATATCCATTTTTAATCGAATTTAAGTGAACTATTGCCTGAAGTGCAATTTACTCGAATATATAGTATTATGACGAAACTATAACACTAATGTTACTTTTACAAACGTTTGATATATCGAAAAGAAATACCGATACTATTTGAAACTTAAGGAAAACATCAATGACAAACGTCGACTAAATCAGTCTTACGTCATCGTAACCACATGATCAGTGGACCAAACTTGAATATAAGATGACATTCAACTATGTGGACAAGTCATCATTTTTTGTCTACTTCCTAACTCCCATAGCATATTTACACTAAATACTTGATAGATTCGTTCTCACTTTAACTACGCAATATAAAATAAGTATTCTACGAATCATTACATTCTTTACGCCATGATTAGCAACTGAATAGCTTGCTAAGAGGGAGTAACACTGTAAGCTTTAAAAAATACTGTGATACTATTGTATTTTGCATTTTACACTTTCCTACTTTTCTAGTACGATTGCCAAAGTGAATCCTTCAAATATGCTTAAACACTGCTTATTTTGAAACTAATTTATTGAAAAGTAAGGTGTACCAAGGTTTAGATTACAAAATCAACTTAACAATCAAAACCTTGGGGAAATGTTCAGAAGTCAAATACTAAACCTTTTCTAAAGGCACACGGTAAGAACCCTATCTGACGTATGTTTCGGCAACCTTTATTACATAAAACACTTTCACGGTTTTGGTTTGTTCATTATTATGCTGAAACACTTTTGGTTTACAAGAATGTCAGGGCTTTCATAAAACCCAATCTTAAAGAAAGATTTTCCTCTGCGAAAAAACCCAAACAGATCAGAACGAATCTATAAAACTTCATAACATCAACGCCAGACGCTTCTAAGTGTTGACGCTGCAGTACTTAAGTAATTTTATAACCGTTTAATACAACATAAACGTTATTGCTGCTGTTTATTTCGTGCGGGATAAACGATAATCAGCTGCCCATCTGCAAATGTAACATAGGACCGCGGCAAGCGAAAATGGATAGTAAATACGACGCGGTAAATACGACGTAATATCGCTACCAAAGTGACGTCATACTTTCGTGATACTTACAACATAACCGCTGCTTCCTTATATATTACTTGTGTTAAAAGCTTCGGGTATTTTAAAGCTATAATGCCAAGACCAGAATAAATAAAATATTTTACCTTAAATCCCATTTTGCTTACCGCGGCTCCTGTATATCTGGTTAGAATAATATGCCTTTAGTTAAGTATAACCTATTTTTATCCTGGATTGAGAACAATCAAGGTACAATAAAACTACCGTAATATTGCTTAAACGAAATCTGAAATGGTTTGTCTAAATCCCGGTTTTTATAATTTCAGCCGAATCTTTTGTAACCTCAAAACATAATACGATAGCTATAAGCAAAGATACACTTGCGAAACCAAACATGACAGAAAACTGAGTCTGAAAATATAAATTTAAACTTAATGAAAATCATAATGTTTAATAACCAACTACGTTATATAATGTCTGTCATTGCCTTAGTTGTTTAGTGGATACAATACGAACCACGATTGCATGTTTAGAAAGGTACGAATAGAGAGAGACTTTTAACTTTTTATCCAAAGCCTAGATATAATGAAATCGTAAATACTTGAAACTTACTTAAAGCTTTGATGATCCAGTTAACGAGATAATAAATCAATCCTTATTTACTGTGGTATGTTTAACTGGTATCGCGCTTTATTTATATATACCAATCATAAAACAGCACACATACGTGTCGCAAATAACGGTTGTATTTATTCCACTCCAGTGTATTACAGCCATATTCCAATCTGCTGACGTCACGTTATGATAAGTGTCAATGTGAAATGTTAAAATGACGTCAGAAAACAAGACAAGTGCGTCATTTAAATGGCATTTATTATTAAAGCACGTGTCTTTTTAATGATTGAACGAGTTATGTATACAATAAAAGGGTTATTAGTTCAGCGTTTTGTTCGGGAATATTTAATTCGACTCTCGTGGACATTTGCAGATTTTGAATTCACTCAGGTAGCATACACCTGTCCATTCAACTACTACCGCCCGCATCAATACGCAGTTCTTATTACCGTTTGTATCGTTTCGTGTCGTCTCTAAACCTTGAAACAATTTGACTTCTATTTGAACTGAGAATAATTTGAGAAAAAATACGGTAATCATCAGTATCCCATAGCTGCACTTAGTATTTAAAATTTCATTTGTTATAACGTGTCAAAGCTCAAAACTGAACTTACCTTTTAAATCTTTAAAGGCGGTAATAGTTTGCTCTAACGTAGTGTTAGAATCGGAAACTATCTTCTCCAGTGTGCTGGACTGGTTTCTCTCAACTTCCTCTAGAGCGAAACCGGTCTGCGTTCTGCTTGTTCCTGTTGATCCTTTAGGGCATCAACGGTCGCGTGCAAACGTTCGTTTTCTTTCTTGATCCGCGTTTGGTCTTGCTCAACAGTTTTGCTCACATCCTTGATTCCCTTTAACACTTTCTCAAAAGCAAATTCCAAGCGGGTCATTCTCTCGAGCACCTTTTCCTCGTAGTCGTATTTGGAACATGCTGGACTGGACGGTTCAGAAGCCATGGTCGCGCTGACCAGTAACAACAGCTGAAGTATTCCAGCCATTCTCGAGCGAACAGTGTTGACAGGATAGCTGAATGTTTGCAAATGAGAAAATGATTGTTAAATTTATTTAAGTGCAGCTATGGGATACTGATGATTACCGTATTTTCTCCAATTATTCCTAGTCCAAATAGAAATCAAATTGTTGCAAGGTTTAGAGACGACACGAAACGATAAAACGGTAATAAGAACTGCGTATTGATGCGGGCGGTAGTAGTTGAATGGACAGGTGTATGCTACCTAGGTGAATTCATAATCTGCAAATGTCCACGAGAGTCGAATTAAACATTAACGGTACTTATTTGACGAGAATGAACAAATCTTAATTTCCTGAAGACGTAAGACGGCCATTTTGACAAAAAAGATTTTTCGTAGGAATTTTTGACGATCATATTATTCAGAACTAAGAGAAGTTCGTGAGTCCATCGCTCTTTCTATCGATGACGCAAACTAGCCTTTTTGTATTAGCGAGCTACTAGTGTATATGATTTTGTTGCAATTTATGATCGTCGAATTGGCAAACAACTAGTTGTCTAGATAAATCGGTTCTCTGCATCGTGCTTATCCTCATGTTTCTATAAGATGTACCTGAATATTTATATACTTCTGGTGGTGTGAGAAAAATAGGTTATGCTACGTATGAAAAATTTGACAGGTTGTTTGTTCACGGTTTTATAAGCGACTCTAAACAGTGTTGGTATTATACGTAATATATTGCGTCATAAATGCTACGTCGGAAGGCAATGTTTTGCTTCAAATGAGACCTTAAAGGGACTGTGTCACAGATTGGCACCAACATTATTTTTTTCTGTAACGAATCTCAGGACAATTATCTAATGGAATGTGTTACGCTTTGATATCATTATTGTAAAAAAGTACCAAATGTAAAATTTAAATTGTGTCGGAGACCGGTTTCGAACCCGCGTCGCCAAAATTGAAATCCAGCGTCTTACTCACTGAGCTACAAAGGCTTATTCTAATCGGGTGACATAATAAAGCTATACGCCTCCCTCGGGAATATCACGGATAACACCGACTAGCAAATCAACCCTAAGGAATGAATTCTACCTGGTATACATACCCAGTAATCTTTTTTAATGGAAAAATACGAAATAACTCCAAAACTTGTATAAATTGTAAACTTTGTGGTACTGCAGTTAGTAAGTTTCAATGCATTGTACACATCGATGCCAAGTTTATGTCAGTTTTCGACATTTTTTTCGCTATTTTATAATACGTGAGACAGCCCCTTTAAACAAGATAACTTCACTATTTCTTCACGATTTCAAATGAATTATATTACATTCTACGCCGCTTACGGAGCTCCGCCTTATGTCTTTTACAAGAGTTTGATTGAGAGTTTAGTTTCTTAAAACACTTCGACAAACGTGTTCACAATACGGCCTTCTGTCCGAGCACTGTCAAAACATTATTTTGGAAACAGGTTTGTCGAAGTGTTTGATGAAAATAACCACTTAATTATACTTCGGTAATAAAACGAAGGCGGGGCTCTTTAATCGACAAAGACTGCCCTTTGATTTATTTAAAATGGTATAGTAAATGAAAAGTTATCTTCGATTTAAGTCTTTATTTAAAGCAAAATGTTGCCTTCCGACGTAACATATATGACGTAATTTATGACGTGGTATACACACACTGCTAAAGTAAAGCTATGGTGATACCGAATTTTCAATACGACGTGCTGTTTTTTTTCTCTTTTTGACATTTAAAGGAAAAGTTATAGGCATGTACTACAATGATGTTATTAATTAGGTGATTTCATATTGGCCTAGTTATTTGTCCGAGGTTAGCTGTATATGCCTGTGCCCGAAAGGGCGTAGGCAAATTCAGCTGACCTAGGAGAAATTACTCGTATTGAGCGAGTTTCGACAGCCATTGAAAATGGCCCATTCCTCAAATCCTATATTGGGCGAGTTTAGTAGCCAATCAAAACGTAGGAAACTAATAAAAGCCGAGTTTTGTTGATATTGGCCGAGTTTGGTCGATATTGAGCGTGTTCTGGCATATATTGTCTTTAATTGTCTGGTATTGGTACCGCAATTGTCTCTGAATCTCGTCAAATACGTTATAGTTGGTATGGTTTAACAGAGTTTTACTTCTTGATAACTTATGTGCAAAAATAAAGGCAGAATCGCTTCCTTTTCAAATAGCCTAATTGTACGTTTTTAAATTGACGTTATCTTTGACTTCGATGCATTTTACTAGTCTACTTTGCCATTGACGCACCTGTCAAACTTACGTTTGTTTTTAAACTTTTTCTGCAACTGTTTGAAATAAAAAACCGGACAAATTATTACACAAATAATGTTACATATTAAGTAATGTCTTAATGGACTTCCGGCAAACGTAGATTTTCGTAATAGATAAAAGGATAACAAAATCTGAAGGTTTAATTTAATTTGACATTGCAATCAATATTTTGACTCGCATAACATATTCCAGCTGTAGGAACGGCAAATGAGGTTTCTTTCGACATCAATGATACAATCAGCAGCGATATATCCGATTGTTTAGATATCAACCGGATATTAAGGTCAACAACAACATCAACAACAGCAGCAGCATCAGCAGCAGCAACAACAAGAGCAACAGAAGCAGCAACATAAACCTTTCTTTGATATAACCGCGATTCCTATATCGCAACACTATCAAGAAAAACGTATCAGATTTCATTGTAAGGCATCCGAATGGTATTAATGAATGCTGTGACTTTCAACTAAATAAATTTAAACACAGGTATAGTCAGTACGGATATCAATAAATGCTATTATTTATTTAGTGAATAATTGTACTTTCAAATGAAATAGTGAAGACAGCGGTATATCTCAGCAAATTAGAATCTAACGTAAATATTTTAGTCAGAAAAATACCGTTGTCTTAAATATAGTATAGGGTGGTGGTTATGAGACCAAATTCTAGTTTTCATTATACAACAATAAACTAACAACCACATCCAAGGAATAAATGTGTTTTAAGACTTAGGTAAAAGATCCTCACTCTCCTTATTTGGATTTTCAGTTGGTCATGTATATACTAACTCATCACGTGTATGTCAAAAGGATAAAGTTTATCGAATGCCGCCACTGCAAAAATAATTGTCTTAATTGAAAATTATGTATCCCATTTTATTAGAATGACGGACAACGTTTGTAGTGCGCGTTCGTAGAAACGAAGAAACGTTTTGACAGCAAGAGCGCAAGTTTAAAACTTGAAGGTTCGACTAACATCCTTCCTATATATATATATATATATATATATATATATATATATATATATATATATCTACTTAGGGCATTAAGGAGACCGTATATTTTTTACGGCATTAAGGAGACAATTTGTATATTTTTTGTTTTGTACTTTATTTTGCTTTTTTGTTAATAATTTAGTATTGAAATGATCATTTATTATGAGTACAAAATTTAGGCTTCTTAAATTAATTAACAAAAAATATACGTAATTTGCGGTCTCCTTAATAATTTGTAAGTATGTTGCAGGTTTTAAGTGGACAGGTATATATGTAGAAGGGTTTATGGAGACCAGTGTATATATAATATTATTTTTGAGGCATTAAGGGGACAATCCATATTTTATGGCATTAGGGGGACAAATTATATATATCTTACTTTTGACAGTGAAGGCTCCCGTAACCTTAAGAGACAACTTGGTAATAGTATTTTTTTTTTATAATTGTGTATAATAAATCCACAAACAATGACCAGTCGAAACGGGAGGACTGCAAATTTCATAGGATATTCATCGGAAATCTTTTACAGACCATCTCATTCATTAAATGCAAATCAGATTCAGTCACTTGGTCTCTGTACCGTTTGATAAACAAAATATATAATGACCAAGGGCGGATCCAGGAATTCTCGTTAGAAGGGGGCGTTACTTAGGGGCGTTTGCAGGAGGATTGAGGGTTACTCAATCAAGATATTTTTAACAATTTGTAGTTGGAAATGATGCATTATGTGTATATTTTATTATTTTCTTCTCATATATTGACACAAAAAGTAAACTTGGACGATTTTAGAGGGAGCGCACGCCAACTGCACCCCCTTTTCAATCCGCTAGTGAATGGTGACTTAATTTTTGATATATTATGGTTAAATAGAACTTTCAGTTGAATTATATAGAAACTGTAAATGCTAAATACAAGTTCTGTGCTTGTAAAAACAATACAAGTTTCGTCTGCATACGAATGTGTCTGTTAACGCTTGAACAGTTAGCTCATGATTAAAGAACATTGTTCATTGGGTTCATTGTGACCTATGGAAGTTTTTTTTTATTAACTTCCAACTTCCCCTTAAATTTTACTTGCCTAAAACTTTAACCTAAGTCAATCAGGGGCCATAATTTGTATTAAGGATATGGCGTTATGTAACCTCATTGGCTGATGGTCCTGAACAATTGTGTGAAGTATTAAGTCAATTGAATGAAGGGTATAGAACGCCTTAACCAATAGGCTACGGAGACGGTTTTAATGCATGTACTCAATTGCAGATTCAGGGGGGGGGGGATCGGTCCCAGCGCGCGCGCCGTCCCCCACCCCTTTGAATCGTCCGTTTATAATATGTTCTCAGTCAATATCGGGAAAAATACAATATTAAGATAAAAATGCACTACAGTCGAAACTCGATGGCTCGATATTCTAGGGGCCGGTCAAAGTACTTCGAGCCTCAAGAATATCGAGCCAAGCGGGATTGCTTACAGAATGTTATTGTTTTCATTTGTTACATAAAGTCTTATTTACCTCGTTTGTTATTCTCCGCAAGAAAAGGAAGAGTATTTATTGGGCATAGTTACGCACCCTAAATTTCGTAATATGACTTATTCGATTATTAGAAAATATCATTTTATTTTTTTTATTTATAATACAAATACATTTATGCGAAAACAAGCAATTGTAAACAGTGGGTAACACAAACATAGCTTAAAAGTTATATCAAAATGCATAGTAATTTAGGGATGGATAACAATTAGAGACAGAACTTAAAGTGATGGCATGTTTACTCAAACTGATAAACCATTTAAATTCGATAATAATTATAATATCAGTCAAGCAATTCTAATCGATTAAGCGCCTTGTGCTAAATGAAGCAAATCAAACAAATCAAGGTGTGAGATTCTTAATTGAACCTGCGAAAATGACATCGACTCAAGCAAACAAATCAAAGTGTGAAATTCTTGTTTGGGACCGCGAAAACGTCTTCGAGCGTGGAGAAATATCGACCCTCAAGATATCGAGCCATCCGATTGAAATATATATGAACAAAGAGCAAATAAAAATCGGTCCTTTTAATTTGGTTCGAGCCATCGAGAATATCGAGCCATGAGATATCAAGCCAACGAGTTTCGACTGTATTTCGGACTATAAATTAGGGGAGTCTAACCCCCACCCCGGTCCAACATTCTAAGCCATTCAATTTCTTTTATTGTTTGTCTATAAATGGACAATTTTTTTGCATAAATGTCTAGACCCAATTTTAAGTGATATAAGACTGCTGAAAAAAGATCAGATTGCAGTATATTATATTTGTTAAAAAAATGATGTTTTATGGCTAAAAGCATTACAAACAATTTAATGCAAATGAAATTTTCGGCAGTTTTACCAAACATTTCTGATTGGTTCTATTGTGAATTATCTAATATGACTGAATTAAAGGAATGATAACCAAATCAGCAGATTTTGAGACAATTTTGTGTCTTAACTGACAATCTGTAAGAGTGCAGCTTGTGTTGATCTAAAGCTTCATATACACATTGTTATATTGTCAATAACTGTTTAAAAGGTCTCATGTACTCAATAAGATAATAATTTTCATAATATCTAAAATTGATTAAAATAAATAAAACACCATTATACCTATTTCTTAACAGTGCCGTTTCTCATCTGACAATACCATTCAAAGCCATCATTTCAACTATGAATTTATTTTTAACTTTTCTATAGCATATGCAACAAAATATACCAAAAATACAAGCCATGAACAATATGATTGTTCAACTTGCATTATCTTTGACCTTTTGATATGACCATTTTCCAGTTTTGTCTATTTGTAAGTTGTGCCCTGAAGAATAAAGTATGACTGTATGAAGCAAAAACAAGCAATAAAAACACTAAAAATATGCCCCATTCTAATACAGTAGTAAAATATAGCAATTAAACATTTAGAGCTGAATTCTCACAGATATACCGTTTCCACCTTTTTTTGTCTTGGAATGACCAAGTTTTTGCGTAATTATCTGCAAACCAATGATAAAAGATTGCTGACAAAAGATCAGATCGCAGATTTCATATTTCCGTTCGAAAATAAATGTTTTTAACGGTTAAAGAAAAGTGCATAAAAAACATCAATGTTTTAACTTAAATAGAAAAATCTGGGATTTAATTTTTCGCAAAAATTGGATGGTTCCAATCCAAGACATAAAATGAAAAAGGTTGTCAAAACATCCAACACCAGTGTGAGAGTGCAGCTTTAACGTTTGAAAGTAACTCTGTTTGCCTCGTGCCCCTAAACAGGGTTTAATTATATTATATGCCCAGTGGGCTTGTCCCTGTATATTTGATTGTATGATTGCAGTAATGGATACTGGTCTAATTATCTTCTGACAATTTTTCACCAATTTTAAAGAATGAGAAAACACATATTAAGCTCATATAACGCTGTACAATTTAATCTCATTCATAAGGTTGAGAAAAATTCCCTAAAAATATTAATTGTGGAGACATATCTTATTTAAATACATACAGGAAATGGCGACATCATTTACCCTTTAGTATGAAAAAGGCAGTTTCCTGATATTTCAATAGCGGTTTTTTATTTAAGCATCTCAATTCATAGTATGTATCAAGTTTCAAAGGAAACCAAATCATTGTAACGATTGTTTTCAAAATAGATTCACACTCTTGATAAACTTCTTTTCCTAGTTTCAACTTTTGAGACTTTTTGATGAGCCTGCACCTTCCCCCTCTTATGCAGTGGCTTCAAGCAATAAAGCTACCAGCTCAAGTTGCACAGCTGGTGAACAAGATTGCTGATAGTCGGCAAACTGCACACTTGATGCCATGATAAATCATGTCCATCGACTTCCAGAATGAAGAAATGACAGCAGCACAGAATTGATTTCAATTGGACCTCTCTGTACTTTCATCACCTTGTTGTAGTCAAAGACTATGTCTTAGTGTGCAGTGCGGGATCTTGAGAAGCTTTCTGCTCGTCTGATGAAGTAAGTTTGGCAGAGTGTGACACTCCTATCTACTCATATGGCTAGACACCTGTGATCTATGTCTTCATGTGTGTGCCCAACCATCACCTGAAGATAATTTAGAGGAAGTTAGTGCTTGATTACAAGTCAATGTGACAAAACAAGGTCTTTCATTTATGCCACCAAGAACTAGTATTCCAAGTTTCATAACTCGTATGTTAACTCAAAGCAATTGAGCAGAAACTGTTTGGTAATTAATTTTAAGTCACTGCTTCCACTTATACTGTAAGAAATATTGAACGTGAACCGACTGACCCAAATGCAATTCTAAATAATTTTTATGTGCAGAAAGCTTAATCCTATTGGCACAAAAATAATCCAATTGCATGTCTTCACAAAACATTCTACAACAATATTTGTCAATTTAACTCAAAGATTGATTATTGTTTTTTAGTCAGACAAACACAGAGATGGCCCTATATCGCTCACTTGATTTGAGAAAGGATTCTAACTTAGTTATTGTTTGGACACTTACTGAACACTTTTGGTCTGACTTCATAATGCAGCTGGTAAAAATATTAAAAGTCCCTTAATAATGGGCTTACAAAAACATGAAAAAAAAATGTATTTGTTTTAAAAAATTACAAAGGGCCATAACTCTTACAATATTTAAGTTTGTATTGAGCAGAATAAAAGGCTTTGCCTAAAATACAACCTTAAAACTATATTTACAAGTAAAACAAAAAAAAACTACAAATATGTTTTTAGTATCTGGTTTTTGAGAGTGAATGATCAGAAGAAAACATCACACATTCACAATCATATTAAATAATAATTTAGTTTTTTTTAAATTATATTTCAAAAACACTGCAAAAGACAAGACACTTACGTTTCTTTCAATTTCTTGATTTAATACAGTGATGATTATCAATTCTTATGAAGGGAGATGGGTCTTACACTCTAACCAGTGCAACTTGCATGTTCTTAGTTGCTCAGTTATTACCTTTCTTAAAATTCTCCTCTTGATCTGAGCCACGCCAAAATGATGGCAGATGCTTTTGTTTTTCCATCTGAATGTACAGCACCTCTGTGTTTCTGTTTGTCTCCTGAAATAGTAAAAGTTTATTAATAATAATAACACTAATAATAATCAGTGACTTTTATTGAAATTATTTTCACCGATTGTGCCTTGCACATTGGGGAACAAAGATGACTTCTGAGGAGATTTTTCCATATAGACATATAGCAAAAAATAGCTCCGCACCCTGGAGCAATATTTTTTTATGAATCAATATCCAGTGAAGAAAATTCATACGGGGTATTGAAACATATTTTACTTCAAATGAAGACTTTTAATAAAGATAACTTAACTAGCTCTTCATCATATTAAATAAAAATTAACACAGTCTATGCCGCACACGGAGCCCCGCATTTGATCTTTTACCAAAGTTTGATTGAGAGTTTAGTTTCACATCGACAAGTCTTTACAGGTCTATTAAAGCTGCACTCTCACAGATTGAACATTTTGAAAAAGGTTATATTTTTTATCTTGGAATGAACCAATGCATGCGAAAATGATGACAAAAAATGTCTTTGAATTCCTGTCAAACATGTCCGAACCAAATTCAAACTATGGATAATCACTGTCATTCACGATGAAATTCAGCACTTCTTGCCCAGTATATATACCCTTACTTTAAGCAGAAGGCAAATTAAAACAAACACATTTGTCCGAAATTTAATCAAACTTTAAATGGTAGTAGGATTGTCATTTGTTCACGTAATTTTTAAGAATCAGTAAGTGGGGAACATTATAAAGCCATTTAATGATACAAACAAGACGATTTTCTATTGAATGTACAATAGTAGTACCGAGGTAATATGCAAATAGTTATTATCTCAAGAAAAGGACATCAAGACCAGTTCATTTACCAGTAGCATTTGACAGTCAATAATGGTTCTGAGTTTAAAGAGCATAATTTCCATTTTATTGTTAGTTTAATCATTATATATTTAACACCAGTTGTGAAGAAGGAGTTATCATTATATAAGATTATATTATCTGGCAGTGGTTGAAAATGTAAAGTGAGACCAGTTTTTTACCTGTTATTGAACAAACTGTTATGTTGGCAGGACTGTCCTCCTCAGCAATGCAAAGAACACCAATGACTGGCTGGCACTCTGTAAAATGGCGATTAAAACATTTTGTCATGCATTTATAATCAATTTGCGAAAGTTCTTATCCGTCATAAGTAGTGAACAGTATGCGGCTTATAGAAAATCTGAAATTAAGTTTAATGAAGGAGACAAAGTTCGGTCTGGGATCTAAACCTGGATTTTGATGCTGAAATTGTAAGGACCGAATTCAGAACATCCACTCTCACTCACACTCCAACCACATTCCCGTAAGGGACACTCAAATGATCACTTGAGTGGAATATGGGGAGTGACACTCAAGTGATCTGTTCGTATTCACACGCCTCGCTAACACTCCACTTCATCAAGTGAGCAATACAGTATATAATTATACACGTATGTTTACATGATCATATCGGATTATCTGTTTGACTATGGTGATGTTTACATTATACATTGTAAACATATGTTTATTTGAGATTTGAGTACATTATTGTTAGTTATGGCAACAAACAAATGATAAAAAGTGTTATTCTGAAACTGAAATTTACATTTTAAAACAATTGGTTAATAAAAATAAACGTTTTGGGTTGAAAATAACTGTTGCAAAATATGTTTAAATGCATGTTTTTTGTTGTCGTTGTTGTTGCTGTTTTAAATATGTAGCTGTTTTCCATTGTATCACGTAATTTAAATATGTATTCATATATAATCTTGCTTTTGTATTCTACATAAAGCGGTCTTGGGCGTTTGAAAATAATATATGGAAGTTGAAAAAATGGAAGTTGAAAAAATAGCAGATGGATAGAATTAGCCAATGAATCTACTTCTTATGGGGAAATAACACCTCGGAGTGAAAAACAACTCAAAAAATGTAGGGGAAAATGGATGAAGATGACGATAATAATAATATTAATAATAATAATAATAATAATAATAGTGATGATGTTGATGATGATATGGTGGTGTTGGTGGTGCTGCTGGTGGTGGTGGTGCTGCTGCTGCTGCTGATGATGATGATGATGAAAATGATAATTATAATAATAATAATATTAATAATAGTAATAATAATCAAGCTGAATGTAGGCTGGAAAATACATATCAATTCCCTTACCACGCTATGAAATGGCCTAGCGGCGTCAAGTTAGCGGCCTGGCGGCCTAGCCGCCTCATGTGACTAGCGGCCTATAATTGTTTCCTATTCCAAAGCATTTTATATGCGTTCTTTTCTAAAACAATGATAAATTAAATGTCCTTTTCATAAATCAACATCCTTTAGCGAATATCAGCATTTCCCCCTTTTCCTGGGCTGCTGGATTGAGTTTTGGGGATTTTTAGGCCGTTAGGCCACCAGGCCCCCAAGTTCACGCCGCAAGACCGCTCAAGAGTGATGTATTTTGCATAGGAATACAATTATTTTAGCATTGTTTTAGAAGAAAACTCATATAAAGATGCTCTGAAGTAGAAAACAATTTAAGGCCGCTAATGTACGACTAAAAACATTGATTTATCATATTTCCCATTTAAACCATTGAACCTTGAAATAGATAACAAATTTAGGCCGCTAGTCCGCCAACCTCACGCTGCTAGGCCGCTAACTTCATGCCGCTAGGATGCTAACTTCACGTACCTTTAGCTGCCTGTCTTTGCAGCCATTGATGAATTGCAAACATCAACATTGCTGGGGGTTCAAGATCATTGCGAAACAAAACAAATATATGATAGGCGCATCCTTTTGAATTTGTTTTGTTTATAGATGGCCACGTTATTGAATGAACATGTACTTCAATGGATTATCCCGGTCGCTTAATATTGTCTGGAAACGAGCATGTCCCTTATTTGTTCCAAATATTTGATATATTTCATCTTTTCTATTTGCCATGTACTTTTTTCACATACACTCATTCAATTCCTATTCACAACCAGTCCTCGAGGGCGGTTCAAGTGGCCTAGCGGAGCACTCACAAATGTCCCACTCACGCAAAACACTTGAATCTCACTCACACCTGTGAATACGGATATACCTTTCACTCGAAAGTATCTCGACCGTTATGTGATTACAGAGGATTAACTCATTGAGTGTGAGTGAGAGTGATTGTTCTGAATTCGGCCCTATGTTTTGTTCAAATGAAGTATAAACTTACAGTGAGTACAGAGATATCTTGAAGTCCAGATTTATCGCTTACCTGAAGTTCATAGGGCTACAATTGAGAGCTTTTCTGTAAATTGCAGGAACTGTCCCCATGAGCCTATTGTCTGTTAGGGGAATGGTGGCTTAGGTGATTGGTGGTACCACTCTGCATTTCTTATCCACACAAAACACAGTGTATCTGAAAATGACAGAGAATGGCCATGCACTTATGAAAGCTATGCTAGAAATACGCCGTTATGAGTGTATCAGATAACATTTCCACACAGAAATTGTGAGGCCTCCAATACAGCAGTACTGACATCAATGACGAAAACTTATATATCTGTCATGGAGCTATGCTGGTTCTGTGGCGTCAAAACCACTGCAACTGGGCAATTCACTAGAAACATCTTTTCAGAAAAAAGAAACAACCAATACTGGGTAGCCTTAGTCACCCAGTGAACACCCAGAGCATCTAGTTACTTTGAGCATCTATTTACTTAGAAGTAGCCACATTAAGATCTCAAATTAACAAAAAAGTGTATCCGTAAGCTTTCAAATACTGAACGAAGTGCAACTTTGAGCGGGGCTGTGAGCAAATATTGTCAAGGGCAGAAATCTCGCAGAAGTTTGAAAAAGATTATGCAAAGCTCTAGCTTGATGATTTTGGCCCAATTTCAAATTGTTACTCAGTAACACGGCGGCGTAAATTTAATCTAACATCAATATAGTTACACAGGAAAATAAGAAATAGCTTTAAACTCTCTAACATTCATGGCAGAGTGTCTGATGACGGTCCATTATGCCAACCAGGACGGAGAATATGTGAAGCATGCACATACACACCTTTACAGCCCAACATTTGGTTATGGTTTCACAGTTATTCATTTACACAAACTCACAATCAATCAATCAATCAATCAATGCACACCCACCTGGAAAGGTACGACATCCTTTGGAAGAGATGAATCTTGCAGTCTGGTAGACGGTTGCTGACTTAACTTTATTGTCCCAAGCAGCAACTGCAGTTAGATAAACATGTTGATGTTCGCACTAAAACAAAGCTTAGTATTGAGTAAAATTAAACATGCAGCCTGTTGGCTGGGGTAACATATCTAAATCCCCAAATGGATGATCTGATCCCAGCCAACAGATCAGTGAAACACGAATTGTATATTGCGTGTCCAGGGGGTGGGGTCCCAAGGATATCTTGACGCAACTAACCATAGCCGCCTTGCGTTTTTGTTCACAAAGCCGGCACACACAGTTCATTCTTAGTTTGCAAGTTGTGTTGTGTTGTGAAAAGTTCCAGCTTTCCATGACACTCGCAATAAACCTATCCATGAATTAAAACAAATTCACAAATAACTACCAGGTAATTATGGAAATATAAATGTCATTTTTTACTTGATTGATAAATACAACTTATATTGCAGTCCAACTGGATAAAATATCAGAAAAATGTGTCCTGTTCCAAAAAGTGTGTTTTGAAGTTGCAGACAATAGTCCAAAGACCAAGAATTTAAGTGTTTAGACAGGGGCAGGCAAATCTTAAAAAAATGTCAAAATTTTAAACTTTAAATAAAACTAAAATTGTACAAACCTTATATAAATCATGTGTACACTTGAAAATACATACAAGGATACAATGTACACATAATCAAACGCTACCTGAGAGAATCATTTTTTTTCAAGAACTACTTGAAGGGGTACTGTGACCCGCAAGCATTTCGTTGTGGGCGGACACCTTTAAACCTCTTTCCCACACATTAATTAAACACATCTTATGTTTTGTCAGTGCCGGTTTTGATGACCAGTATAAATCTAAAAGCAGTTTTTCTGCCAATATTTACCCAAATGATTTGGATGAATGCTAAACAAGAAAGTGCAGTGTACACAATCAAATAAAGTATTTAGTGTTCCAGAAATCATGACCAATCTGAAATCTGACCCCTTACATTCCTTAAATATTCACAAAGAGTTAAGTTCAAATTTAAGCAACAAAAATCACATTCAAGCAGAATAATTTCAAGCAAAAATGAGCAAGAAAATAGAAACCAACTGAAATGTATTTTCAAATGTTCCATCCGTGTTTGTTTGTTATCTTTTTATGATTCAAATGGTAAAAAAGGTGCAAATGTGAGAAGTTCTGAAGAAGAAAACTGATATTTTAATAGAAATAGTGATGAAATCACTGACATTATGTTTACTTAGCATCTAAAGCAACAGACCAACCAGACCTACCAGTATGCTAATCTATATTTAACTGCTAAATTTTAAAAACCCTAAACATACAGATAAGATCTGTGGCGCAGTTGTTTACATTATGTGATTAAAATGCATATATTTTTGTTGGTGATTAGTTTAAATCCAAGATTTGTTTTCAGAAGATCAGCAATAATGTTTTTTCTTTGTCTCAATGAAAAATGTAATGTTCAAGTTCATAAGCGCTGTTTTATCTGAGAATTTCCCTTGGTGTGAACTGCTTACTGTGTCCAAGTTATCCAAGCTGGATCTAAGACATTACTACAACTGTTGTGAGTTCAATTTACCAAAAGAATACCTTTGGAATACACAATTATCTATAAAAATGGCAGAGCAAATTGCCCATGTTCAACACACAACACTATTTGAACTCCTGACGTCCAGCACCGTCTAATAGTGTCAGATTATCTAATCCAACCACTATGCCATTGCATGCTCTTTACTGAACGAAAGATAAATAAATACTCACAATTTTGAACAGTATTTTTTGGGTCACAGATAGCAACCTTTTAACCCCACTTAAACCTGTCTTCCCTATTTGGCAAACAGAGAATTTTTAGAAAATTTGTTATCTGATGATCCTGTACATTTTGTGTGGATAGACTAAATACTGTTCGAATTTAGCAAATCAAAACTAACATTTTGGGTTTATTCAGTGTAGACCCTAAAATATCAATTTTGATTTATAAGTATGTAGGTTTGTTCAAAAGCTCAGTACAGTTTACTTTACTTGTTAAGTTATCCAATTTCTCTAAATAAATGTTACTAAACTTGACTATAAAATACTGTAGGGGGGCGTGTCGTAAAGTTAAGAAAAAATCCAAATAATGCAACAGTCAATTGCAGCATGGGCCCCCAAGGTCCTGCTAATAGCGGGGACTTTGACTTTCGGTCCAGCCAATCCCAGGTAAAATTCCCGCTCTGCACAGACAAACAGCTGGTAAAAGCCTTGTGAAATGAATTATGGTCATTTCGTAACCGCTCATTGTTGGTCATTTCGTAACCATTGTGTTAGTCAATTCGTAACCGTTAAGAAATCGAATGGTCATATCTTAACCGTTGACTCCTATAATTATGAGGAAATAATTTAATACCATTTGAATTTACAAAATAAGTTTACTGTAAGTATAAAACATAAAAATAACAACATAAACAAAGTTAAATCTAGTAGTTGTATTCTTTCTTTATTCCTAATAGTGTAGTGCGATTTGCCAATAAACTCTGAAACTATGAAAATAGAAACATTCACACTAGCTATTTTTTATGTTGCGAAGGAAATATTATAAGTAGGCTGAATATTAAATGTAATAATTTTTTAATTCATAGATGTTCTACCATTGAGAGGAATTGTGACCTTAAGCCAATATTTTTTAAATATATGGACCATATAACTTTAGAATTTCATTTTTTTTAAATTGCATAGAAGTATTGTAAAATGTAGTGAGTTTGCCGAATGAGAGTATGTGCTTTTTATATGCTTATTGTATTAAAAATGTGCCGATATGTTTAATTTTGTATCTTGTTATTGGAAATTAATACATTGGAAACTCACTAAACCGGACCAGGTTCGGACTGGGCAAAATTTTCGGTTTAGTGAGGATTCCGGTTTAGTGGGGATTCGATGTACGGAGTAAGTTTACTCAATATATTAACTGAGTTAACCTTTAAAGGCTTTTGTCCTCTAGGGACAGTTCAATTTTCCGACGTTTAGACGGAGGTTGAGACATGATTAAAGCACTTGCAAAAGTGATAAGCATAATTAAACATTTCTGCGTTTTTATAACCATCTTTTTTCCAAGTCTTGAAATAAAACAAATGTTTGATAGTTTAATTAAAGCACCGCTCTAATTTGATTCAATCATAGAAGTCTTTAGATAAAACAACCATTCAAAATGATGTTACTGCCAAAATATATTCACTAATATTAAGAAATCGAATTAACAAATGGTGTGAAAATAACAATAAATATTATGATGGTCAATTTGGTTTTAGAGATGGTCACTCTACAGCTGATGCAATTTTCCTTCTTCACGCTTCTATACAAAAAGTCCTTAACAAAGGTTCCAAACTGTGGTGCGCATTCATAGATTACCAAAGAGCTTTTGACACAGTTAATAGAGATGCATTATGTGTAAAATTGATTAAATCAGGTATCAGCTGTAAAATGATCAACATGATCAAGTGTATATATAGCGACATCCAATCCTGTATAAAAATAGCTAGAGACAATAGCTATTCTCAAATGTTTGATGTTACAATCGGTTTGAAACAGGGGGAGCCTTTATCTCCCCTTTTATTTATATTATTTATAAATGATATATATGAAAATATTGATTTCAACTCACTCTGTACTAAAGACCTTGAACTGTTATCTATGTATATGATACTATTTGCTGATGATATTGTGCTTTTTACTACTGATGCAGCCAGTCTCCAAGCTCAAATTAACTCTATTTTTCATTACTCTATCAAATGGGGGTTGAAAATTAATGTTAACAAAACAAAAGTTTGTATATTTGAAAAAAGGAAGCAATACAGAAATATTGAGTTCTTTATAAATAATGAGATTATTGAAGTTGTTGATAATTTTACGTACTTAGGTATTAATTTTATGTATTCAGGCAATATGTCTAGTGCTGTTAAGATATTACATGATCAAGCCCTTAGGGCATATAATAGTCTCCTGATTTTGTTCGATCGAGTCAAATTAGATGTCAAGACCAAGTTATCGTTGTTCAATACTATGATTGTGCCTATTCTTGTATACGGGCCAGAAGTCTGGGGAGTTTATAATTTTAAAGAAGTTGATAAACCGCAAGTTCGATTTTTAAAGCATTTACTTTGTGTCAAAAAACAGACTCCTAACTATGCTGTATACGGTGAATTTGGGGAAATACCATTATCTGTCGTTTGCAAGGAAAGGGCAATCAAATTCTGGTTAAAGATTATGAAAAATGGTGACTCTCCGATGAATTATATGTATCTCGATCAGTGTAATAATATTAATGGCCCTTGCTGGGCGACTAAGATGAAATCTATTATAAACCATTTAGGATTAAATTTTCTTACTGATAATTTTGATGTAAATGCCGAATACTTTCCTTTATTAAAAGCTAGACTCCGTGACTAGTTTATCCAAGATTGGCGCGGATCGATAAATAGCATGACTAAATTAGAAACATATTGCTCACTGAAAACAAATTTTGAATACGAAGAATATCTTGATAGAATTGAAAACGATAATTTACGCAAGCATTTTTCTTCCATGAGATTGTCTGCTCACAAGTTAGAAATTGAAGTCGGCAGATATACCGGTATTGCAAGAGAAAACAGACTTTGCAAATGCTGTAACGCTAATGTTATAGAAAATGAATACCATTTTGTATTATGCTGTAGTAAATTTAGACTCTTACGCTTAAAATACCTAGGAAATATATCATGGCCAAATTAAAATATGTTTAAACGACTAATGTTAAGCAAAAGACAAACTAAGATAGCAATCTACATTAAAGAAGCCATGAACTTAAGAAATACTTTCCTTGTACAATAGTAATCCTCCTTATGTTAACTTTTGTTAATTTCTGCTTTTTCCTTTTAAGTGATTAACAATTTATATTTTCATATTTAATTACATGATGTATATTTATTATTATTCCGTTACTTTTTATAGTTGATTTATGTTTTTGCCATATTTATGTTGTTAATGGCCAAAGGCTATTCTATGCCGATCTGCCAATAAACTTTGAAACTTGAAACTAAAAAACCGTTTCTAGTTCTTTATTTTCTGCAACAAACAAATAAATGGTTTAATCAATTTTCTTTTCACAAATTTGATTATCGTTTGATTATCGCGCGACAGTCAATCCACAGCGCAATCATCATTATCGATTATCGTGTTAACACAACATCACAGGTGTAATATTTAACGACGTACCGGCTGTCAAAACAAAATGACACGTGATTCGCGAATTCCTTATACACAGAATTATTTTGACATGTTTGAACAAAACGTCCGGTATTGTGAGGTAAAATTACGTTGACAACTAACAAAGTTTCTCGATTTTTTGTCCAGTATCCGGAATTCCGGGGTTCCGGTTTTGTAGGGATTTTTTTACATTGAAAATAGAAGGGGAAAACCGGGACTCTGATAAAATTCCAGTATCCCGAGGATTCCGGTTTTGTGGAGATCCGGTTTAATGAGTTTCCACTGTACCATAACTAATAATTTTAGGCTGTTTTTTGTCGGTTTATAAAGTATGCAGAATATGGATTAATTGAGAAAAGAACAGAACAAAATTTTGTTCGTTTTAAACAAATATAGTCAATGAAATAGGTCAAGAATGATCATTTATGTAAACGTCATTTTACTCAAAAATACATCGCGATCAGTCTTAAATTATTGTTTATAAGTACGGTAAGCAAAATGTAAGAAAATAATTAACATATTTTGGTAGTATAACAAATCATTTCTAATTTAGCATGATATATATATTTAATAACTATTGAGTAACATAAATTATTGGCTTGTTACTAGTGAGAATTTGAGTAATGTCTCCCAATTGGTGTCTTGGTTGCTGTGCCATATACATCCAGGTTCGAACAATGCACTTAACGAGGTGCTAAGTGTACTATTTATCAATTTGTTAAATGGTGGTTACCATATGAGCAATTGATTTCTTGACGGTTACGAATTGACTAACAAAATGGTTACGAAATAAGTAAACCAAGATTCAGCAGTTACGAAATGGTAAGGTTACGAAATGACCAGATCCCCGTCAAATGCCCCTGGGGACATCCTAGGTTAGGCCCATTCCCTGTTTTCAGCGCAAAAACAATAACACCGCATTCACTCAGCACTGCCTGTCCACCTGGAACGTAAAAACATGGCCCATTTCCCCTGCTATCCCTGGTATAAACAAGACCTGCCTGGGGGCCATGGTTACAATTGACTGGTGCATAATTGTGGCAGAATAAGGGAAATATTTTATTGTTGCATTTATTATCAAATATGAGAATTTAAGACACATGCAAAAAGCCACAATACGAATTGGTGATAGTGTTTGTTCTGTTCTGCTATTCAAAGGTGATGAGAATGACTAATGACATGACATTGACAAACAAAATATAAGGCATTTGTATCATTTCGTCTTTTATTTATTAAAATCTGAGATGTTAAGGGAGCAAATCCCTTTTTAGATTGGAACATACCAAATAATAATAAGCGACGATGTAGTGGTAAACCAAGTTTGCTAGAAATCAATCGAGTTTCTCCAAAATACAAGCAAAAATTACACCGGATGTTGATACTAGTGATTTAGTTTCGGATGAACAAAATCCGGATAAATCATTTGCTTTTCATCCAAAGGGTGGACGATTTATACTACTGTACAAAAGTCATAAAAATAAACGAAAAAAACGTTGAATATGTATTTTAAACACTTACCAAGTTACCATTCTCTTTCCGTAAGAGATGAACGCCATACTGCATAATTGCACGGAGATGGTACCACGGAGATACCCGAAAATTTCCGTTATATTCCGGAAAGTTAAATTTCTGTATACTTGAACATTTGGATGCTGATGGTACACGAAATATCGAATTTCCTTATTTCTGTTTTTATGGAATGAAACTTCGGGATAATATACAATAGGCTTTAAATAAAGTAAAACAAATAAAAAATGCTTAGTATATAGCTATTTTTGACCAAAATTATGATTTTTTCCCTGGTCGCCTTAATAGCTATTTTTATGGATACACAAATATACACACACAAAAGTTTAAGGATATTTTTTTTAATATTAAAAGATAATACGAGGGTTGTCCGGAAAGTTTTGAGACTGCATTCATAAAAAAACTTACCACTCATAGGATGCATTTAAAATTTAATCAGCTGTCAATTGTATCTTATATAAACAAATCCTGAAAGTTTCAACAATATACTATGAAATAAACGTATACAACAAACATTACAAAAAGTACAGGTTACAAGCCACAGAGCACTTCGTTTACTCATTGCGTCACGTCATTATCAGTTTTTCAAAATACGCTCCTTCTGCACGTACACACTTACGGTGACAATCAACCCATTGCTTGAGTATCTGTTCATACCACTCTTATATGATATTATGAACAACTGTCCTATTTAGCCGAACAGATTCGTCAATTTCCCTCACTGTCCTCCGCCGGTCTTCTTGTAACATGCCCCGAACTGAATTTACGTCACTTTCACTCACGACTGACAGTCTGCCACTCCTTTTTAAATCGTACACATTTCCATAACCATCACTGAAACGTCCATGCCAGCGAAATACCAAAGCCCTTAAACATGTTGGCCTTGATTTATCCCGAGGTAGAAACGTATAAGTATATGTAGGAGTTATCCCGCTGCGAACACAGTGTTTGATCATAGCGCGCTGCTCCTTGTGTGACGTCAACGTTAGATTATTTTCCGACATCTTCAAATACCTCTTTACTTCCGCTGAATGTTACAACCATGTCTACAGTTAAATTGCGTCAATAATTTGCGCAGTGATATAGCTGATGTCATACTGTCGTCATATGCTTTGACGTAACGTTTTGGCGTATATTGTTCAGACGGAGTAGTATATATGAATTGTGAACGGTTTTCAGAAAACGTCAATTTCAAAGTGCTCCATGAAGCGCTAGATGAGTTGTCTTGACAACCATTTCCTTCCTTATTACGAGATTATTAAATTTTATTTTTCAAAAGGAAACTCGTGAACAGTCTATATTCACAGCTGTATATTGTTTGTTGATTTATATTAAAAACGTTTTGAAATATAGACACAGTCTCAAAACTTTCTGGACAACCCTCGTAGGATTTAAAACAATGAAATTATCTCGTAAATAAACATTCACGCTTATCAACTTACTGTCAATGGACATTTTTATTGACATTTGATACATCAAATCTGGACTGAAAATATTAAGGATACCAATTTTTGTCGCCTTAATCCAGCGGTCCCCATAATGCCTAGATTAATATATATATGGTCACCTAAATATATATATGGTCACCTTAATATATATATATATATATATATATATATATATATATATATATATATATATATATATATATATATATAACAAACCTGTTTGGCTCACACAACGTTTAGGGTCTGCGAGATGAAATACTTACTCATGTATGCAAAACGTTTTTTTGAAAAGAAATGTATTGCAAAAACATGTCAATGCATATATATGTATTACATGTTGAATTTAATTTTACTGGAAAATGAGTTTGATACGAGTGCATGACTCAAAAATATATCTTAAATAAAAAAATTGTACTTAATAAGTTATGCTGTATTTATATGTTTCAGGGGTTGACATTTCTGACCGGATAATGAAGTGCATGGCCTTTGATTAGAAACGAGTAAATGAATGAACGCCATGTGGTCAACAAACGCTTAAGGGTTTTAATTCGGATATTTGGTTCATCCCTGTAGTTTCAGACTAACGGGTGTGTACTTTAGTGGGTGGCTATTGTGGAGTTTTAAACAGTTTATCATTAACTGCTTCCATTTCCAACGGATATTTTTTGACATATTACATTGCACTTTAGTGTTGAAAAGCATGAACTTCTGAAAAATATGATATACATAGGTCATAAAAAAGAGTAATCATTTTGTGTGATAAGTACAAACAAGTTTCGGATGCACTGTTTTTTACATTAAAATATATGGGCTTTAAAAACAATACTAAGATTATATACGGTCTTTAGAAAATCAATAGAATGACGGACAACGTTTGTAGTGCGCGTGCGTAGGAACGAAGAAACGTTTTGACAGCAAGAGAACAACGTAAAATAGTTAAGTATTTCTAGGGACTTTGAATTCATTACAAACAGCCTAGAACGTGGATGATTTCCTGTTAAAATTTGTTATATAACGAAAGGGCAACCATTGACCAATGATTAGATTGTATAAATCACTAGGGAATACGACTGTAAGTTTATGATATAGTAGCGTAGTATAGAATTTTGCATTTGGATTTTTGTTATGCATTTCTGTTATCAGAATTACTCAGACCTCTCCATACCAAAAAGAGTACACCACATAATAGCGTCACCAAAGATCCGGAATAGCCTTGTAGATTATTTCGTATTTATTCGTGTTAGGCTGTCAGTTTTATATATTGTTTTAAATTAAGCCTTTTATTTACCTTTCTTATATTAACACATTTCACACAATATTTAAAACACGTGACTAGCTGCGGTACGTTGATAAATGTAGGATGTGTAAGAATCGGAAAACATGGAAACAAGCAATATATGATTACATGAGGAAATGTGCTCGCGATGTTACCATATTGACGACTACATTTTAAATAAAATTTAGTTTATTATTATTTCTATGATTGCAGAATGCACCACAGCATCCGAAATACTGTTTAAAAATGCCAAGACCCACGCATACCACACGATTTGGAAGACAACCTCCTTAATTCTTCGGTTGGATATAAGGCAATTGCAAGTGAAACCGGGGTACAAATTTCACTTGTTTGGACTAGCTTCATTGCAGTTAAGTGCAGAAAAGTTGTTAATATTTAAATTGCTATAAGTTTGTATTTGAAAAATAATCACACAATTTCGAGCCTGGGTACATGTAAATTGTATTAGATTATCGCTTACTTTCCCAAAGATAGACGCACACCTGCGCGTATTTGGTCCCGACGTCTATACCGGCAACTGTCGAAAATGACGGTACTATTCTTGAAGGAAGTTATAACCCATTAGCGATAAGCAGAGAGAGATTATACGCATATATCATTGGCCAGAGTGAATGGTTTATCTTAACGCGATTGTAGAATACATTGGGGAAACGAAATGTAGAATATGCCCGTATCTTAAGTTTTGATGAGCATACTTTTTTCATCAACCAAACCTGGAACATCTGTCATTTGACTCATTAAATATACACTTATCCTTATTGGCGGAAAATACGAAAACTACCATACATAAGTGACATCGTTTTGCAAACTGTATTTCATACCGTATGTTTAGTTTTAAAACGATATCTTCTAAACTAAATTTCTAAAACAAGCATTGTCATCATATTGAATAATATATGAGAATCTTGGCAGTGCTTGTTTGTTAAAAATGAATTAATATGAACTGTTATAATAAACATTGTTCCTGAGATCCGAAAATCCGCATAACACCCATCAATATACCGCATGACTACACATGATGTGTATACATATCCCATACCATTTTGAAGCAGAGTGTTCTTAAACCTCATTCGTGCTGACGTGCGCTTTAATGGATGACTTCATAATGGTTATATATGACGTAAACAGTTTAAAAAAACTATATAATGAACATCGTAGAAGGTTGAATGGAAAACGACTTAGATAAATCTCTATTAGACCGATTAAAGAAGAAATGCCAGAAACTGTAACAGAATCATGGAAAGTAAAAGAATATATAATGCGATCACTGCATGCTTTAAACATATATTGATTACACCGTCTTCAAGAGGCTGCCGTTGATATCAATCTATACACCTACGAAGACTTTGATGGGCATTTGGTTCCCAAAGGCATTTATCATTGTGTCCCAAGTGATTACATGCTTACTTGCAGCTGCAAAGGTAGATCAACGAAACGATTTGCATGCAGGAAAGCAGGGATAACATGTTGCGTAGGACAGAACTGTAGTAATCCTGTTATTACTCTATCTTTGCCAGTAGTTCATAAGCCTGGTCAGAAAATAAAAAAAAACAGTCTAGTCTGAAGATAACTTTAATTTGCTATTCAATATGCTTGTCGTGTTTTAAAATGGTCACGTAATGTTATTAAAACAACTGAACTGTACTGTTGACTTTTTAAACTAACTACGATTTTGGTTATATATTACTTATCAATAACTTTGTTTACATGTATTGGTAATATTATGACAAGAAATTTGTTATAGAAACTGTTTTTATCTTTTAATACAAATATTATTATATACACACTCGAACTAAAATATGGAAACTTGTATAAATAAGATGCTGAAACTCAACTTGTTCGTTGAATAATGGTCATTTTTCAAATTTGAGCATCAAACCCACTTTTTACAAATTAGAAATAAATCTGTTCAATAATTTTCACTCTAGTTTATCAAACAAAACATATTATTTTGTTTGCATGCATTTTGCAAAAGACATGTAGTTAATAAGACAATACCTACCGTAGTTGACCATAGTATTTTGGGCCATTTTTTGTCTTCAAAGAGTGCAGAAAAAGTAATAAAATTTATGATATTTTCTGGATTAAAATTGAATATCAATTGATTTGATATTAATCAAGTTGAATATAAGAAAACAAACAATTGTTAAAAAAATGTCCTCAAAAAGTGACATGTCACCATTTAAGCTTAATTGAAATTCGGCTCATTTCAAATTAGACCACATTTTTGGTCTTTTGACCTATCTTCCCACCATTTACTTGTATCGCAAAATCAATAATAGCCATTGTTTTAGCAAATATTTTGCAAGTAATTTATGGCACAATTTTAGGGGCAGAAATTTTGATACAAATATCAAACATATATGCTTTCCACTTTAAATGAGAATCATTAGTTATCCCCATGTACAATCTTGCAGAAAAAAATATAAATCAACATAAACTGTACAAAAAATGTGTTTGTAAAAAGCTGTATTGTTGCTTATGTTGATCCTTCAAACTTTGGCGACATCTAGGATGCTATCTTGGATTTTTCGGTAATGACCATGATGCGACACGTGTAATCACCCTTACTTTTCTTGCACCTGAGTCATTCCTCTAACAACTAAACAATAATAATGATTGGACCTTTTATGCACACTGAACACCGCTTAGAGACTGTATTTAAAGGCAAAACGTATAATATACTTCTTCAATTGAATAAAACTTGATTAAAATCGCACTAATCTTACATATGCCTTCAAGTAGTGGTCAACATATAATTCATTGTCACTGAGACTTGAAATAACATAAACTCGTTTTGTGACCTTGACCTTTGAGTTGAGAGAATGCGTTTTATGCGCGACACGAATTACTATAATGCTATATAATTCTGTAGATTTGATTGAGAGTACATTAGTAACAACAAATCCACATTGCGTCATACTGAACTCCAAGTGCGACCGTGACCCTTGAGATATGAGCGCGAATCTCATGCGTGACTCACCTTACTATTGTGAGCTTCATATCCTTGAAGTGTTCATGAAATGCCATAAATAATGACAATGATATATCTTTAACAAATGTAATGAACTTGCGATTACTATATGCCTTCCACTAGTTGAAAACCACAAAGTTCAGCTGTTTTCAAATAAGTTTGCGCCGATTTTCATTAATTTGTTACAATTTCACACAGACTTCTTTATTTATTTATTGTGTATCCCTATTCAATTTCAGACAAATCCTTTTCATAATAAGGCCGACAAACTTTGAATTTCAAATCAATTACTTGATTCAAATATATACGCCTTATCATGCAATAAAATGGAGAATCAAAGTCAATATATCAGGGATTACCTCCTCGGAAGTTCGTTCAGATGAGAGGTCTACTCCTTAGTCTGTTGTATGATATTGTTTTATTTCACTTTAATACAAAATGTCTGAGTGAAATGTATTTTGGCAGCACAAAAACAGTTAAAGGGCATTACTAAATTTGTGATCATTACGATCAGCTACCAATGTGTAAATATTTTTTGCGGTTATTTGCATGATTAAGCAATTATCAGTTTTGCGGCCAGGACCGAATATCGATTACTATTTTGTGACTGTGGAACGTTCACGTAAATTCAATTGTCATCCCAAAATCCAATACGGCGACTGTAAAATAATCTATAAACTAAAGAATCACAATGTATTTAGCTGTTATAACAGATCAATTATCAATATTTTAAAGGGAAGCAAACGCAGTTCAAGAAACTATGGAAGTGATCGATTACCAGTGTAGACAATATCACGACGGCGTTTTGGTTTTATTCCGAGCGTTGATATTTTAAAAACAAAACAAATATAGGGGCGATATTGTATTATCTTGAAAAAAAAAACACTGTGCATACGTGTTATAATCAAGAATAAGAGGTATTTGTTTATTTAAGTTCTGAAAGTTGATCTGAATGCTACAAGCTCAATTGTTTAATTAATTAAATTGTGAAATTCAAGACATGAAGAGGAACATGCAAACGATTCGTTCAAAATAAATTCGGATAAACGTTGTATGTTGTATGGGGAAATTAAATAACGGTTTGAAAAATGGCTATATCTTGTTGTGATTACTACAGCAGATGAACGCATTGTTTAAGAAACAGGCAACTCAGAAACTTGTCCCTATATATAACACGGTATGTTTCTTCTTAGTGAAGAACAGCAACTGTCTACTGAAAATGCCATATCAGTCAATACAAAGCAAACGTTGTACAATATTTTAAATGAAACCAGAACAATTAAACTACGGAATTCCGTTAGAGCAATCGCATTTGAATGTGTTGATCTCAAACGCGATACTCAATAGTATGATGATGAAAGAGGGAACTCACGAAACTACGAAAACGAAAACACGGCACTACGATGATGATAACGCGACAGTACGATAACGAGAATGCAATAATACGACAATACGATGATGATAATGCGACAAAGTATCGTGTTTTACCAGCGCACTGTCGAGTTTTGATCATTGTAATATCGTGATATCGCGATTCCGTTATCAAAGAATCATACTTTTGCGTTCTAATCATCTTAATGTCTCAATTTCATCATCGTACCGTCGCATTATCATTACCGTTCTCTCGCGTAATCATCACCGTACTGGCACGTTATTATCACCGTACTCTCGCGTAATCATCACCGTACTGGCAGGTTATCCTCATCATACCATCGCGTTATCATCATCGCACTCTCGCATAATCATCACCGTACTCTCGCGTAATAATCACCATACTGGCACGTTATCCACTCGTGTAATCATCACCATACTCTCGAGTAATTATCGCCATACTCTCGCGTAATCATCACCGTCCCTTCGCATAATCATGACCGTACTGACACGTTATCATCATCATACTATCGCGTAATCATCACCGTACTCTCGCGTAATCATCACCGTACTGTCGCGTAATCATTACCGTACTATCACGTAATCATCACCGTACTCTCGCGTAATCGTCAACAAACTATCTCGTTATCATCACCGTACTATCGTGTAAGCATCACCGTACTGGCACGTTATCATCACCGTACTCTCGCGAAATCATCACAGTACTGGCATGTTATCATCATCATAACATCGCGTTATCATCAATATACTCTCGCGTAATCATCACCGTACTGTCGCGTAATCATCACCATACTCTCGAGTATTCATCACCGTACTGTCGCGTAATCATCACCGTACTCTCGCATAATCATGACCGTACTGGCACGTTATCATCATCATACAATCGCGTTATCATTCTGGTACTCTAGCGTAATCATCTTCGTACTGTCGCGTACTCATTACCGTACTCTCACGTAATTATCACCATACTCTCGCATAATCATCATAATACTATCGCGTAATCATCATCGTACAGTCGCGTAATCATTACAGTATTCTCGCGTTATCATAACCGTACTGTCGCGTAATCATCACCGTACTGTCGCGTAATCATCACCGTACTCTCGCATAATCATAAACGTACTGTCGCGTAATCATCACCGTATTATCTTGTAATCATCACCGTACTCTCGCGTTATCATCGATAATCGCGTTTCATATCAAAACATCCACAGGAGATGCCCTTAACGTAATTCCGTACTAAACAACTTTCAAATATATCACATGCGCAGGACGTTGATATCGCACGATCGAAAGATGGAATAGCGATATGTCGCCCTCGCCCGTTCTTACAATGCAATACAGTACATTACCTCCGCTTCTGCTTAACAATTATTATGTTCATTTTGAAGTATTATTTTAAGTGAAATAGACGGATTAAATATCTTACGATTCACAGTTAAAGTTCCATGGATATAATGTTTAGGGTTTAAATATTTCATAAACAAATATGCGGTTTAACATGCGTTACACTTTTTTTTAAGGAATTGCTTTGTTATACTGATGACTCAAGTAATTAGATTTGAGCGGTAACCTACAATCCTTGATAAACACACTTTTTACTTTTTACTTTTTATATATTATATATGCACTGTGTTGTTAGTGGAGTTTTGTGCTGTTGTTCCATGTTTCTTGATTTTGATTTTTTAGTTTTTGCGTTTGATGTCTTTGGCGTTTATACTGTGCCATAAAACAGGGTTTATGTTTAAACTTTTGGCTACTGAGCTTTTTTCTGTCGTGTTTTCATACAAATATTGAATACAAAAGTAAATCATATTTCCTTATTTATCTAAATTCTTATTTTAATAATACATTAATGATCCCAAACAGAAATATAACATGTGTTCTACATCTTTCATAAATGTACTTTAAACTTTGAAGCTAAAACTAATGATTTAATGCATCTGATTGATCATAGAACGAAAATAAATAAAACTGCGAGATCAAAACAGTTCAACAATACTTATAATATTTCATCATTTGTTTAGAGATGACTTTACAGCTAAGTTGCTCTATATCCGGACACTTGTTGATGCATTGCTAAATGGTTTGTTGTTGATAAACATTATGTAAACCGCTGCAGTGTGCACGTATTATGGCACTTAAAAACATACGTGGGATGAGGCTCGAAATAGCTGCGTATATAAGACTGGTGGTTTATCCCAGCCATCAGAAACGCGGATGCCTGCTTGCTTGAAAACTGTGCCAAATATTTAGCTGGATAAAGTTAAAGTGGAGTAATCATTCCCATACGGACAAGGTATGTTTGCATATTTGTAAATTATTTTTATATATGAAAACCTCTTGAATTTTCAATTGTTCAGAGACACTTCATCAAACTATTATCATGTTAGTTTTATTTAATACATGTTAATTATGTTAATAGCACATATTTGGATTAGGGAGATATTCAACCTAAGGAAACACTAGTATTAACGAAAATAGGCCCGGTACAGACTACTTGGGAGATTGTATTTTTATTGAGAATGGTGTGGACATATTTCAATACAGAATAACAATGTATCAGGCTAATAAAAAATGTTTGAGATCTTTTTTATTGTTTACGTTATTACAAATAACTTTATAGTTTCTTTAATAATACATACCTGGTGCCAGTTTCACGATAATTGAAATGAGAGAAAATAGTTACCCACCCGAAATACAATTATCCGGTTAGAAAGCAATATCAACGTTCAACTCAGGTAGCAGAGAAGACTCCTCAGTTTGTAAAGTTGGTAGGGATTTAAGATGTCTGTTTCCTATTCTGAGGGAGTTTGTGAAGTTTATTTGCTGATAAGTTTACGGTCTCCCACTAAAAGTTTTTATTCCAATACAGGAGAAAGAAAGTGGTAAACTAGGCCCCAAATGCACCATTTTTCTGCGTGGGGATACCCACTAACCCCTCTGCCAACACTTTAAAACAACTAAGTTTCAGTTCTAAAGGAGGGGCCCAAATCAAAATGTTATGCCCCTTAGTACCGCTCTCCCGACCGTCAAATCCTGGACCGGCCCTGTTTATTATGATGCATGCGTGGTTTGTCTGTATTGATTTGTATATTGTGTTCATATCGTTTAATTGTTTGTTTGGCCTTAGACTCTTGCTATAGAATAGAGACTTCGTAGGTTGTGTGCTACTAGGCGTATCCCTATGGTTATAGAATTGGCCATGGCTTAAACTTGATAATTTCCCAAGTGGGAAGACTATTTGGCCGATTGCTTTAGCCCGAGGGTAATTTATATTTCACTGGGGCCATTATCAGCCAAACGCCTTGGTCAACAACACCTTAACCTGTATAATACATATGTTTTTGTGATAGGACATTAAAAGTTTACCAGCGAAATACGCAATGCAAGATGCAGCTAGTATTCATACATAGTCACATTTAAGATTATGAATTACTATTTAGCTATTTTGAGAAAAGGGACTAAACATCCATGCGGGGACGTTTGATCTGACTTTGTGGAAATGTAACAGGGTTTTGGATAAATTCAAAGCGATTTCTACACTAAATTTTCCACGATTGACGAGAATGCTTTTCCGGTCTTTTAATGATGCGCCAACAAGGCTGAAATATATTTTAGTATCATTTAAAACATCTTCGGCAACCCGACCCGACGCGCGTCAGCCAGAAACGAGCATTGCCGCACAGCATGCCCGAGGGTCGGACTTTTTGTTATCCGGACCGGAAAAAACATGATTAATGTTTTTCTTGCTTATCTAAAGTTATCAATTTGTTACTCAATTGACGTAGAAAACGCACACCAAAAAGCGCGTGTGATGTTGTTTACTGACGTCATGAAGCGCAGTAATTTTAAATCACAATAGTTTCTCTAAAAATCGCGTTTTTACCATTACAAGCTTTTCCTAGCGAAACGTCCCCCAGGTCTGAACGACGTACAGCGTTATCCGACACTGCATTCAAATTTGACAATCTAGTATTCCATGTTGCCCGAAGAAATTCAAATGTCACATAAACACCAATTGTTATATTGTTGTACGCAAACGATGAACACAGAGAAGGTTTAAATAATTCTTTTTATCATATTGCTATTATCATACAGCAGATGTAATAAGACAGTTGTTCGCTCATTTAAATTAAACGTAATCAGAACTATCATCTGCCATTCATATTTCCGAATCTTACGGTTCAGGAAAGCATCAATGAAAATGGATTGCATTCATTATAATACCGTGTTATTTGGCCATACTATAAAAGTAAATTTTAAATATTGAATCATTCACGTTATTTTTTTTCTATTTTTCTTGATTAAAAAGTACTGTTTTTATCAATTTGATGTTTTCAGAATGGTAAGGTTACGTCTCGTTGTTCTGTTGGCGATGCTTACAACCTGTCTTGCAGACAGGTTGGACGTGTTGGAAAGTCAGATGAAAAGTATGAAATATTTCCAGTCCTACGTTGAAGTGGTATGTAAAGATTATGTTATTGAAGACTTGCTTCCATGTCATTACTCGTATAGAGTTTGGCTGATCTGTTCTGTGATATTGTCTGAGGACGCTAGCCAGTCATTTCTACTTAATAGCTACAGATATATATTATACAGTTGTAGATTTTTGTTCAGGTCAATATGTTGTTTTGCTTGGCTGTCAAGTAATATTGATAGAGGACTCTAGCTTGTCACTCTATTTTGCAATTTTGACCTTGACGGCGCACTCAGATAGTCTTTGAATGTAAGAACCGTTTTCATTGGACGGCTTTTGAATTTTTCACGGCTGTCTTATGAAATAAGCTTTAATAACATGAATGACGTAATTAAGTGGCTTTCAAATGTGATTAAAAGTGTAAGTAGATTTCCCGCAAAAAAACACCAAAATTCGTTCAGGATTAATACACGTCTTTATTATCGAATTCACAGCGGTAAGTGTAATTGTTTAAGCTTCTGTATGTAGTGCATGCGAAAACGTTGCATGTTAGTCAATATTAAGGTTGTTTTAGTGGGGACTTTTGGTAGTTCTCGAACCTTTCCATTGTTTCTTAATATGCATTTTCAGTGTTTAATCTGCGTATATCGTCTGATTATGTAAGAATTGTTTGTAGCATTAGCTGTCATTAAAGTGATGTTTTGTGTATCTTTGTATTTTTCCTTTCTGATAATATAAAATGTTTAAGAGGTTGTTAATCATTTTAGGAATTATTTGACGTTGTTTAGGGCAGTGCAGTTCTGGGAATTTTTGGACATGTTTACTTTTTATATTTAATGATGTGTTTTCATGTAAAACTCTTAGAATTGTATTGAAATATCAAATTATTACATTTTTAACAATATCAAAGGATTGAATGGCCATATATTAGTGACAAGCTATCTGACGATCACCTGTGCATGTGGCAATTTCAAGAAAGTTTTCTTTTACAAACGAGATTTATTCTAATAAACGTTCAATAATAATTAAGTCTTTTCAACCAAACCTAAAATAAAGGTCAGTATTTAGGACAATAACAAACACAGCTTTTATTTCCCACATTTAAATGAGAAACATCGAGTGGTCGACTAAGATAAAGTGCTGACTCACGCTGACATTTAGCGGAATTGATCATTATTAACAAAAATGCAAAATGAACTGATTTCAAAATTACTGTTAAAATATAGGCTTCTTAATAATGTACAATGTCAGTGCATAGTCATATCATTGCTGCATGTTGAACCCAGCAAAGTCCCATCCATTAATGATTAGTGGAAGAAGTTTCAATAGTAAGTAAAGGAAGATATGCGTACATTTTTTAAGCAACATGTCGTTAGCATTGAAACATACATATTTTGTTTCAACACAAATAAAATACTTCACCAAATAATCACCAAAATTTATAAAAAGTAGTTTTTTTCCTCAAGCAAGAGTGTGAACAATCAAATGTTTTCATTTCACTCAAGCCATTTTAAAATGATAAAGTTATCATTCACCAACATTTGATGTTTTTTCATCAATATGCATGAGCTAAATTTAAATTTCATATCTACACATCAATCATGTGTTACAGGTCCAGTTTGAATGATTAGACCCAAAGCACGCGCGGTAACGAGGCTTTGCCAAGTTACTAGCCACGCAGAATGCTCGTATATTGGCATTGGTATCCGGACAGTAAACACATGATTAATGATAAAATAGTTCATATGATTGTGTATCATAGCTTTAATATGTTGTCGTAATTAACAACTGATAACATGTCTGTTTTCAACTTCGGCTTCTATTGCCCGTTACATATCTGTTATTGAAACTGTGTGTGCATTTGTTCGTTTCAGACATTGAACACAATTGAAGGAAATGTTGGTTCATTAACTGAAAGAGTCTCAAAGCTTGAATCAATTGTTGCCACGTCCGGTACTGATAATGACAGTAACGGTTCAAGGGCCGGGAGTTCTGGGAGAGAAACATATACACAACTTGAAATTAAAGATATAAGACATACACTCGAAATGTACCAACATGCGTTTGCGAGACAAAAAAAAGAGTTAATCGACGTGAATGTTCTTGTTAATGACACATTATCGGTCTTGCATTCCAATGTATCCGTAACGCTAAGATCTGTATTGAACAACGTCAGCGACTATGTGCAAAATAACGCTGAAAGTATTTCAGCTACTTTAAAAAAGGTTAACAATACAATAGTTGAAAGTGGGCGGCAATTGCGCTCTGATATTTTGATATATTTGGGCAATATTAGCTCCGAGATTAAAACCGATTTGGCCATGCACATTAAAGGGGAAAAACAAGAAAACAATAAAACATTGCTTGGTTTAAATTCACAAGTCCTAGAACATATCGCAAATGAATCAGATACACTTGAACATTTTAAAACAAGTATACTTCAAGACGTATATGCAGCACGGGCACACGTCCAAAACGAAACAATTGAGCTAGAAAGAAAGGTTGAAGAGCTTATAGGCAGAGCAAATGAAGTTGTTGGCATCATTGATGAGCAGAGATCTACAATAGAAGATGGTATCATGGTCACCATTAGGGCACGTAAGTTACTTATAGCTGACGTGAGGAAAGTAGTTGTCTTCGTGTTTAAAGTAGTAGAGATGCAAACGAATGGCAAAACTGATATTGGTATATTCGGTAATACTTTCGATCGAATATTCGAATATTCGATTACCAAAATGAATATTTAAGAAATGAAGTAAACTACTGTTATTGTTCACTACAGTAATAGCCGGCGCATTTGATATAACCGGAGCACACGACGGACCCTTATTTTCCCCAAAATTATACTAAATAAATCCAACAAAAAGCAATCATGAAATTTTGAACAAACAGAAATCCAAAATAATTTAAATTCCACAGCATTCATCTTTGTTAACAAGGCCATGAACGTAAATTCCCGGTTGAATGCCGTGATGCTCCAGCGGATGGTCATTCTGAAGGACGCGCAGCCTCGTTCTGAGATTGAACTCTACTAAAAATAACCATGGAAACAGCAAACTTACTCGGGAATTATTTAAATAATAAAACGAAATAAAAACCTGAATAGTTTACTCATCTATTGTACAACAATGTTACACTTCAAGCGCGGACGTTATATTGAAACATGGAAAATAGTTAAGAGCACATGACTAACACATGTCATTAATATCATTACGGCGTTTTGAGCAATATTGCAAAGCTTATTTGGCAGCCATGACACCACTTTGTTGGCTGATTCCGTTTATCCTTTATTGGCATGGTAATAAAACTTTACCGAAAATAATTGAAACTTGTTTGATGTCACTTGCCTAATAGGCAATTTTGGTGAAATTTGGGATACTGTTTATACTCGCGACAAAATGTCTCTAATTATATGACGTTCACGCCTCTGGCATTAGGGATCAATCGTTGTAAAAACAAGACAGGCGTATATATACAACACATTTGCAGGCAAAAGGTTTAATAAAATATCAAACAAAAAACATCGAATATTCGAATACCGATTTTGACACTCGAATATCAAACGTTCCATCGAATATTCGAATATTCGTTTGCATCCCTAGTTTAAAGCAATTACTTTTTCTGCTATCTGTAATATTTGCTTTAATCTTTCATGATTAGGCTATAGAACAGGCTCATAGAAAAGATAATGTATGTATTTGATCAATGTTACTGTGTAAACCTTTATGTACTTTGTCACTATAAAATTAAGTTCATATGCCATTTGGTGATTTTCTATGCCACGAGTAGAAAATAAAGTCGCACTTTATTTATAAGTAGTGTAGTTAAAGGATCAAAATTATATTATAGTCACAGTCATGTGATACATTCGACGGTAGTCACAGTCATGTAATACATTCAACAGTAGTCACAGTCATGTGATACATTCAACAGTAGTCCCAGTCACGTGATACATTCAACAGTTGTCACAGTCACGTGATACATTCAACAGGAGTCACAGTCATGTGATAAATTCAACAGTAGTCACAGTCATGTGATACATTCAACAGTAGTCACAGTCGTGTGATATATTCAACAGTAGTCACAGTTATGTGATACATTCAACAGTACTCAGAGGCATGTGATACATTCAACAGTAGTCACAGTCATGTGATGCAGTCAACAGTTGTCACAGTCATGTGATACATTCAACAGTAGTCACAGTCATGTGATACATTCAACAGTAGTCACAGTCCTATGATGCAGTCAACAGTATTCACAGTCATGTAATATATGCAGGAGTAGTCACAGTCATGTGAAACATTCAACAGTAGTCTCAGTCATGTGATACACTCAAGAGTAGTCACAGTCATGTGATACATGCAGCAATAGTCACAGTCATGTGATACATTAAACAGGAGTCACATACATGTTATACATTCAACAGTAGTCATAGTCATGTGATACATTCAACAGTAGTATTCACACTCATGTGATACATTTAACAGTAGTCAACAGTAGTCACAGTCATGTGATACATGCAGCAGAATTCACACTCATGTGATACATGCAGCAGTAGTCACAGTCATGTGATACATTTAACAGTATTCATACTCATGTGATACATTAAACAGTATTCATACTCATGTGATACATTCAACAGGAGTCACAGTCATGTTATATATGCAGCAGTAGTCACAGTCATGTGATACATTTAACAGTAGTCACAGCCTGCAGTTGTGTTGATGCACTGTCTATTATATATTGTTATATTCTCTATTTTGTTCACAATATCTGGAGTGACTGGTCGTCATGGTTTTCCTTTCTAACGATTGCAGCAAAAGTAGTCAATCGACCTGCGTTGTGCAACTGCCGTTAAATATTGTTCTATTTTTCTATCTAGTTCACATTTCCTGGAGTGACTGGTCTGCATGGTCCGACTGTTCTCAGTCGTGTGACAAGGGCAATAGAAGTAGATACAGGTCATGTGATGTACCTCCGCCTTTTATTGATGGCGTTTGCATTGGCAATGATACTGATACAGAGGATACATACTGTTCTCAGTTATGTGATACTTTCAACAGTAGTAACAGTCATGTGATGCAGTCAACAGAAGTCACATTCATGAATATGTGTAGCACTAGTCACAGTCATGTGAAATATTCAAAGGTAGTCTCAGTCATGTGATACATTCAACAGTAGTCACAGTCATGTGATACATTCAACAGTAGTCATAGTCATGTGATACATGCAGCAGTAGTCACAGTCATGTGATACATTCAACAATAGTCACAGTCATGTGATGCATTCAACAGTAGTCACCGTCATGTGATACATTCAACGGTAGTCACAGTCATGTGATACATTAAACATTCGTCACAGTCATGTGATACATGCAGTAGTCACAGTCATGTGATACATTCAACAGTAGTCACAGTCATGTGATACATTCAACAGTAGTCACAGTCATGTGATACATGCAGCAATTGTCACAGTCATGTGATACATTCAACAGTATTTACAGTCATGTGATACATTCAACTGTAGTCACAGTCATGTGATACATTCAACAGTAGTCACAGTCATGTGATACATTAAACAGTCGTCACTGTCATGTGATACATGCAGTAGTAGTCACAGTCATTTGATACATTCAACAGTATTCACACTCATAAGATACATTCAACAGTAGTCACAGTCATGTTATACATTCAACAGTAGTCACAGTCATGTGATACATGCAGCAATTGTCACAGTCATGTGATACATTCAACAGTATTTACAGTCATGTGATATATTCAACAGTAGTCACAGTCATGTGATACATTCAACAGAAGTCACAGTCATGTGATACATTAAACAGTCGTCACAGTCATGTGATACATTCAACAGTCGTAACAGTCATGTGATTCATTCAACAGTATTCACACTCATATGATACATTCAACAGTAGTCAAAGTCATGTGATACATGCAGCAGTAGTCACAGTCATGTGATAAATTCAACAGTAGTCACAGTCATGTGATACATGAGGCAGTATTCACTGTCATGTGATATATTCAACAGGAGTCACAGTCATGTGATACATTCAGCAGTATTCACAGTCATGTGATACATGCGGCAGTAGTCACAGTCATGTGATACATGTAGCAGTACTCACAGTCATGTGATACATGCAGTAGTAGTCACAGTCAGCAGATACATACAACAGGAATCACAGTCATTTGATACATGCAGCAGTAGTCACAGTCATGTGATACATTCAACAGTAGTCACAGTCATGTGATACATTCAACAGTAGTCACAATCATGTAATACATTCAAAGGTAGTCATAGTCATGTGACACATCAAACAGTATTCACAGTTATGTAATACATGCAACAGTAGTCACAGTCATGTGATACATGCAGCAGTAGTCACCGTCATGTGATACATTCAACATTTGTCACAGTCATGTGATACATTCAACAGTAGTCACAGTCATGTGATACATGCAGCTGTATTCACAGCCATGTGATACATTCAACAGTATTCACTGTTATGTAATATATGCAGCAGTACTCACAGTCATGTGATACATGCAGCAGTAGTCACAGTCATGTGATACTTGCAGCAGTAGTCACAGTCATGTGGTACATTCAACAGTATTCACAGTTTTGTTATATATGCAGCAGTACTCACAGTCATGTGATACATTCAACAGGAGTCACAGCCTGTGTTGATGCACTGTCTATTATATATTGTTCTATTCTCTGTTTTGTTCACAATATCTGGAGTGACTGGTCGTCATTGTTTTCCTTTCTAACGATTGCAGCAAAAGTAGTCAAACGACCTACGTTGTGCAACTGCCGTTAAATATTGTTCTATTTTTCTATCTAGTTCACATTTCCTGGAGTGACTGGTCTGCATGGTCCGACTGTTCTCCGTCATGTGGCAAGGGCAAAAGAAGTAGATACAGGTCGTGTGATGTACCTCCGCCTTTTACTGATGGCGTTTGCATTGGCAATGATACTGATACAGAGGAATGTGTCATTCAAGAGTGTCCTGGTGAGTACGTTATGGTGACAGATGCATAGTCTCTTATCAGTAACTACCGAAATACAGTAAATTTAAAAACACTCATGTTTCTCTTAGTGTAGTGTATTCATTTACCTCCTCATACCATATCATGTTTTCAAACCGAGTAACAATCTAAACGGCAGTTTGAATAATAGTTTTTATTATGGAGCAATATTGTTTTTGGGATACAAGTCTTTATGATTTTATCATTGTTTTATATTGAATAACAGTACTACAGGCGTGACATAATCAAACCATTTATTTAAGCTTTATTGTCAATCTGATTGCATTTTAGTTTAATTTTATAAAGAAATTTTCTGTTTAATTGGAAGGAACACATCTGGGAGCAGACATTATTACAATCATTTGCTTGACATAATTCATAACATTCACGTTTCATTTCTCACAGACAATATACTACAGCAACAAGTTTAATCATAATTTGAAAATTATAAAATGTTAAATTGCATGCAGATCTACAAAGAACAAATTATGACTATTATTTCCGCAAAGAAAAGTCAATGACTTGTGTTTATCACCAAAGGAAATACCATTTAAAATTGTCTTGATTGAAATATGATCATACATTAACAAATATCAACACATATTTTACTTACAGCGTTAAAAATAACCAAACATGAAGTCACTGATTTAGGGCGTGAATGTGTATAGTTCATATGTTTGGGGTAAATCATCGAAATAACATCATAGAAAAATATACACTTTCCGTGTCACATCTACCGGCTACCATTTAAACTCTAAGTCTCATCCTGTACTACATTTAAACTAATCTAAATCGCATTCTGCACTATATCGTATATCATCTTACTCGTATCCTGCACTACATCTTATCTCATCTTACTCGTATCCTGTACTACATCTTATCTCATCTTACTCGTATCCTGCACTACATCTTATCTCATCTTACTCGTATCCTGTATTACATCTTATCTCATCTTACTCGTATCCTGTACTACATCTTATCTCATCTTTCTCGTATCCTGTACTACATCTGATCTCATCTTACTCGTATCCTGTACTACATCTTATCTCATCTTACTCGTATCCTGTACTACATCTTATCTCATCTTACTCGTATCCTGTACTACATCTTATCTCATCTTACTCGGATCCTGTATTACATCTTATCTCATCTTACTCGTATCCTGTACTACATCTTATCTCATCTTTCTCGTATCCTGTACTACATCTTATCTCATCTTACTCGTATACTGTACTACATCTTATCTCATCTTACTCGTATCCTGTACTACATCTTATCTCATCTTAGTCGTATCCTGTACTACATCTGATCTCATCTTTCTCGTATCCTGTACTACATCTGATCTCATCTTTCTCGTATCCTGTACTACATCTGATCTCATCTTACTCGTTTCCTGTATTACATCTTATCTCATCTAACTCGTATCCTGTACTACATCTTATCTCATCTTACTCGTATCCTGCACAACATCTAAACTGCACACTACATGAGAAATTACGCCATTAAAAGATTATGCCTATATAGTTGGTGTCTGTCGGTACTTTTTGTTTAGTTTTGTTTAGTGTCAGACAGGCGTCATAATTGCCTAAAAATAACAAAGCAGCACATAAAAAAGGTGTTATTGAATTCCCACGCTTTCTACTTTCAGCGTAGTTAAATGAAAAGTATTCAGACAAGGTAAATCCTCCATATGGATCTACATGCTTCGTTGAAAAATGACCGAGGTGCGCCGATGAATGTCACACTGAATTCGAATAACAAGTCAAACGTTTTGTTATCGTTATCATGGTCATTATGTCAGTATGGTATATTGCTATTCAAACATATTCGCATGTTGTTTTTGTTTCTAGTGGACTGCTACGACCTTCACAAACAGAACCAAGGACTACCCAGTGGTGTGTATAACGTGTCGCTATGGAGAAGTCACGTGGGTATCCGGGTGTTTTGTGACATGACGACTGCTTCAGGTGGTTGGACGGTAAAAAAAAACATGTCAATAAATTTTTTCACAAAAAAATACAATCGTTCAAAGAAGTTGTCACGTTGACGCAGCATTCTTATTTATGGAAACGGCATTAGATAATATAGTTAAATATGCGTGTGCGTGCTTTTGTGTGTGTGTGTGTGCGTGTGTGTGTGTGTGTGTGTGTGCGTGTGTGTGTGTGTGTGCGTGCGTGCGTGCGGGCGCGTGCGTGTGTGCGTGCGTGCGTGTGTGTGTGTGTGTGTACGTGCCTACATACGTGCTTGCGTGTGTGTGTTTTAGCTCAGCTGAGCTCTTTGTGCTAAGCATTAGCTTTTGTGATAGGAAAATTGTTCGTCAACTGTTCCTTTCAAACAACTTCTTCTCCTTACCCACTAGGACTATTTGCAACAAACTTTACAGGAAAGTTCCGTTGGTAGACATCTTCTTAATTTCTTCAATAAAAGTCATTCCATGCCGATGGCAATCGATAGGAAATACTTTGAAACACTGCTCAGAGTTTACTAGCCCGGGTTGAACATAATTTCACAGAAATTTTCATTGACATTGTTCTGTCAAAATGCCGTGGTACCCAGCTCCCCTTAATCGATTAGCAAAAGCGGCCGAAGGACGGGAACCATCGGAAAAGCGTTGAGTGTTCCGGTGGTTCCCGCCCTTCGGCCGATTTCGCTAATCGATGAAGGGGAGCTGGGTACCACGGTTTTTTTAAAAGAACAATGTCTGGCTAGCGCTTGTGATAATTCGCATTTTGAAGCATTTTCGTCGTATACCGTTTCTCTCGACAAGAATACTGGTTTTAACGTGTATATAACGGGCCACTGCATCTATGAGCCAGGTATTTTGTTTGTAGCTTACAAAGAAGTTATCATTTTCGACGAGAATTGGTCTTTGTTAACCTTTTCGCCGGGCGAACATTCTTCACATGTTTAATGTTACAGTATAGGGTATTTTTGAATTTTGTCAAATCTCGTTTTATGTTTATGGCAATGTATTATTTTTGTGATATACATGTTTAAGTATGTATAAAATATAATTTTGGCTAGTTGAAATTATTTATTGTGACTTTAATGAGCCTTTGTCATCAAGCAACTGTGGTTAACTGTATAAAGAGAAACCTTTGAAAATTTCTCCCAAAATATTCTGGCCAATTAAAAATTAATAAAATAGAAATATTCCTTAGGCTACCATATATCACTTTCTTCACCTCATGTGGATTCGTTAAAATGGAGTGCCAGGTCGGCGGGGCTACTTTTCACTACATGTTTATATGGAAAACTTGAGAAACCATTTTTCCGATTTCAAATTATTTTCACAGGAAGTATCCTTAGGTGAACCTTTTATCAAAATATAACTCTTTTTAAAAAAATACAATATATATATTTTTATTTCATTTTTTTATATTTTTGTTATATTTAATTTATTATGCATTTTTAAAAAACAACAACATACTATTGATCATCATTTTATTTTTACTCAATCATTGAAGATATCAACTTCAAACTCTATGAACTTATTCACCGTAACAATGTTTTGTAATAGTTATGGCCCTCCGGAACGTTTTAAATAAACATATATTTTCCATATTGTATACGTCCGTTTAAAGCGGAATGTATTAGAGTTTCACCTGTAGCATTTTGCCGGGCGGCGTCAGTTTGTTGTCCGATCAATAACTTTAGAAACTTATGTCCAATCAAATGAGCAATATAGGGTTATTTTGGCCCTCTTGATTGTGTAGTAATACCTATTGTACTGCGTGTATCAATAATGTTTGTTATACATTTTTCGGTAATTAGTTGTTTAAAAGGTTAATCATTAACAATGTTCTGAAATGTTCTTGCTCGCTCAATAACGCTATTTGACCAAACACCTTAACATCATTTCATCAATGTTTAAGGATATATCTATGTTTTGAAGTGGATGGTTTCAGTGGTAGTAATATAGTTTTCAGAATGAAAATAAAATAATTATGAACGAAAACCATGTTATGGATACATACTAGTTATGTCACCCTTGAAATATGAGTATTTATTTGCAAATTTTGGCCTTTCTCTCTGTCGTGAGACCAGGTTTGGTTAACACAATAACTCAAAAACAATGTGCCATTGTACCATACAACATATGTTCTTGACCAGTAGCTGATCGATATTCTTACTGTGTCAATATGTGTGAAGGGTCAAAGTCGAAACCAACAGTGTTTTGAACAAATGTTGTACCTACGATCATGAAACAGCATAGGTAGATGACCCCTTTTGCCATTTAGGTTAGCAGATCAAAATAACATCCAAATGTATTGTAAAATATCTAAGCACAGTATCACAAGAACTGTTGGACTATTAGCCGTGAAACTGTAAAGTTGTGTTGTAATCGACCGGTAGATGAACCTTTTTATGTTTTCGGTATCGAGATCAAGACTCAACGTCATTTGAACTGTGTTTTAAAACCATTGTCCGCACAGGAATCTGAAACTAACTTGACATATTGAACATGTCCTTTATATCACCCTAAGTATCAGCGTTGATGTTAGTGCGTTTCTTCTTAAAACACGACAATCCAGCACATGTTTTGCGCTCAGTGGTAATAAATGACAAATTCACAAACCTCTCTTGTTTAGGTGATTCAGCACAGACATGATGGCTCAGTGGACTTATGTCTCTTGTTTAGGTTATTCAGCACAGATATGATGGCTCAGTGGACTTATGTCTCATGTTTAGGTTATTCAGCACAGATATGATGGCTCAGTGGACTTTTGTCTCTTGTTTAGGTCATTCAGCACAGATACGATGGCTCAGTCGACTTATGTCTATTGTTTAGGTCATTCAACACAGTTATGATGGCTCAGTGGACTTATGTATCTCGTTCAGGTCATTCATCACAGATATGATGGCTCAGTGGACTTTTGTCTCTTGTTCAGGTCATTCAGCACAGATATGATGGCTCAGTCGACTTATGTCTCTTGTTCAGGTCATTCAGCACAGATATGATTGCTCAGTCGACTTATGTCTCTTGTTTAGGTCATTCAGCACAGATATGATAGCTCAGTGGACTTATGTCTCTTGTTTAGGTCATTCAGCACAGATAGATAGCACAGTGGACTTATGTCTCTTGTTTAGGTCATTCAGCACAGATATGATGGCTCAGTGGACTTATGTCTCTTGTTTTGGTCATTCAGCACAGATATGATGGCTCAGTAGACTTATGTCTCTTGTTTAGGTGATTCAGCTCAGATATGATGGCTCAGTGGACCTATGTCTCTTGTTTAGGTTATTCAGCACAGATATGATGGCTCAGTGGACTTATGTCTCTTGTTTAGGTTATTCAGCACAGATATGATAGCTCAGTGGACTTATGTCTCTTGTTTACGTTATTAAGCACAGATATGAAGGCTCAGTGGACTTATGTCTCTTGTTTAGGTTATTCAGCACAGATATGATGGCTCAGTGGATTTATGTCTCTTGTTTAGGTTATTCAGCACAGATATGATGGCTCAGTGGACTTATGTCTCTTTTTTAGGTCATTAAGCACATATATGATGGCTCAGTGGACTTATGTATCTTGTTTAGGTTATTAAGCACATATATGATAGCTCAGTGGACATATGTCTCTTGCTTAGGTTATTCAGCACAGATATGATGGCTCAGTGGACTTATGTCTTTTGTTTAGGTTATTAAGCACAGATATGATGGCTGAGTGGACTGATGTCTCTTGTTTAGGTTATTCAGCACAGATATGATGAATCAGTAGACTTATGTCTCTTGATTAGGTTATTCAGCACAGAAATGATGGCTCAGTGGACTTATGCCTCTTGGTTTGGTTATTAAGCACATATATGATGGCTCAGTAGACTTATGTCTCTTGTTTAGGTTATTCATCTCAGAAATGATTGCTCAGTTGACTTTTGTCTCTTCTTTAGGTTATACAGCACAGATATGATGGCTCAGTGGACTTTTATAGGAACCTTTATGAGTATACCCATGGATTTGGAGACGTCAGTACGGAGTTTTGGCTAGGTAAGTTTAGAATACTAATAGAAAACAGCTCAAAAGCAATACTCAAGATTTCGACGTTTCAAGCCGACCGTTGGCAATATCTTTAAAAGTGTAAATGAGTTGAGCAAATATCACACACGAATGTTGTTGTTTTCGAATTTTGCTTTCATTTAAATTCAAAACATTAGACAATATGAATACAAAATGAATAAAGATGTGTTAAGACAAGATGTTTCAGACTACTCATTCAATAAATCCACAAGACCTTGTTCATTCCATTCAGTTTTGACAAACATACTTATTCATATTGTCAAAATACTTTTGAAATGAAACAGTTATCGCTGATGAAATAGTTATTCGTTAAATGTGTTCAACGCAAGACAAAACAATCAGCATAGTTTGTTTTACCTTTGTACCTCAAAACTAAATGAAACTATCATTTTGAATTTTTTGGCCGTTCCCCACTCTAACATCTTGACACATATACACACGTGCACGCACGCACGCACGCGCGCACACACACACACACACACACACACACACACACACACACGTTGTGTTGATTAAGACCCTTTCAATAAAATGTAATGTTTTACAGCATAATTACAGAACCAATATCAGTAATCGGTACGGGCTCAGAAAGCTAAAGTAATTCTTACGCATGTGTGTGTGTGCGTGGTTTGTTTTGACCAAACCGTTTCTTAGCCTATTTTAGGTATGTTTGTTTATTTTAGAGTGGTAAGACTTAAGACATCATGGCAGTTACCTTGATAATAATAATAATAATAATAATAATAATAATAATAATAATAATAATAATAATATAATAATTATAATTATAATAATAATAATAATAATGATAATAATAATAATAATAATAATAATAACAATAATAATAATAATAATAATAATAATAATAATAATAATAATAATAATAATAATAATAATAATGAAATCTTTTTTTAAGAAGATAACACATTATGACATAATTACAATGTCAACTATAAAACATCATATTTTAAATATTGCCTTCTAAAACAAAACATAATGACAAACAGCTTTACACAATTCACACATTTATACATACTATTATTCAAATGTCATCAAAAACTATAAACAACAAGTCACATAAAGCATTAATGAATAAATAAACATTTTATGTTAAATACAAGAACACATGAAAACTATCATTCAAATAGCAGAAAGGATGAAAATAAATAAATCACATAAAACATTAATGAGGTTTGTTCAAGTTGAAGTTTAAATCATTAAAAGTGAATTTTCATAAAGTAATATATTATATCTGAGAGTTAATATTCTGCCATTACTTGTAAACAAACTGAACGCAATTAACGTTTAAAAGTTAATACGGGAAATGTCAACCTTCAGAGTAACTTTTTTTTCGTATTTTGTCCTTGAAATGACCATGGCCTAAATGTTAAGGAGCATAAATATTACTTATTTTATTCCAAGTTTATACGTCCAATTGTAGACTTTCTTTTCAACACATGACCGTGAAAAGAATAATGTGCCAAAACATAACGTAGTCCCTTTAAATCCTGTCAAAAACAAAAGCATGTTATATTGTTCAAATGTTTATTTATGAACAAATCGAACAAATAATGACATGCTTTATCACCTGAATAACAATAAATAAAAGTAATGAATGACGTACACGTTGATCATGACCTACGTACATACAATATGTACAAACAGCGAAAATCAACTATGTTGACATAGATACAATTAATTTGTAGTCTTTACTACGTTGACAACAAATCATATATGTTGAAAAGATTAACATTATGCAAAGTAATGATTCATGATTTTAATACGTCGTATTCCAAATTGATCTAAACTTGAAAGAAGTGATATCGTCCACCGGGGCACTTTCGACATAGAATAATGAGTTTATTACAATCTCTCGGTCGGAATGAGGTTCTCTATTGGGGCCTCAACCGCGGGTGGCGCCGAGGCCTCAATTTGCAGCAACCCGTCCTTATAGAGGGTGGATTTTAGGCTTTTGGATCAACGTTTTTCGGTAGCGTGTAGTTTCGTATGAACTCCATGTGACTGCCTTGCCTGTGCGGTCCTCCTCGTGCTTCGCGTGCACGTTCTGGACGTTTCCGGTGGTCTTAACTGTGATTTCTTCCGGTTTGAATTTGTCACAGTTGAAACGGAGCGACAACTTCCGGTTGCCCTCGGGGTCCGTAACGAATGGTTGCGCGACCTGGAGCTCTGGAACTTCAGCGTCTAGGTCATGCATCTCACGACGGATGCGGTCCAATTTTCGGTCAAATCGGCTCACGGAATCGTCGAAACTGTAATGAAAGAAGTGAAATTTTGAGAAACACTGAACAGAATCTATTTATCGTTAACCTTATTTATTCTAATTTTTTCGCCTTCGACACAGGCCATACGACTAATTCTTTTTAATAAAATGCGTATATAAGTTGATCTCAGACAAACCGTATGCAATTTGAAAATTAAATAAAAAATATTTATAAGTCTGGAAATTCATTTCACCTTTCGTTAACACCAATTTGATTCTTTTTTTTTCTAAAAAAATACATATTTTTCACATTAAGTGGAAGATCATATTTTAACAACTGATACAAGTTTCATAATTATAAAAAGGATGTAAGACAAAAGAGATGAATTAACAAAATAAAAATAAAAAGGCTTTAATATCAAAACTGACCGTGAAATATATTTCCATATCGGGATGCACGTGTGTACAAATATCCCACATGTTTTCGTGTAGAATGATTCAAACTTCCTGTGTTAACCAACGAGAATGACCAAAATGCTTGAAAAGGTTGCGAAAGGAAATCGGGACAGACAGACGCTATAAAGTTAGAGTGACATAAATCCTCTGTAATAACCATAATCAATTGTCGTTTTTTTCCAAACAAAATGCTGTCAGAAACTTATATCTGATATACAATCCCAAAACCATTAAAATATTTAGAATAATGAAGGTATATAATAAATAAGTTATATAACATTGTTCTGAACAAAACGGGGTATACAAGGACTCGTTCATAGGTGGGAAACCATACGTCTGGCTCGTCTGATATGATTTTCCCAGCTGCAAACTCATCCAAATTGTATCTCAGTATGGTACTGTACAATGTTAAATAATCTATAAATACATTAAATTTCCCAATCATCTTGTTTGTTACCTAACATAATAAATAAAATATACACGAATTTATGAAATTGTCAGATTTTTGTTTTTGTCTTTTTACCTTGTAAACATTTTCAATAGCCTTAGAGGATAGTTTGTTCCATGTTTAAAGTTTATTATACATATATTTAAATTGTTATTTGTTTGCATTTGATAGTTTTAATATATGCAGTAATACTAATCATTGAGTAAGAAAATTTCGATCATCTTGGCTGTTGCCTTGGTAACCATGGTTTCCACCATGATGCCAACTGTCTACCCTTGCTAGAAAAAACTTACGACATCCCCATACACAAACAAACCAAGAAACGCTGTTGACACAAATCCTCACAAATACCTCGATGGACTATACTGATTGAACTACACCAATTATCTCAGAATCTTGATTAAATAATTGGTAATTCCTGAATAACGCTCTTCAAAATTATAAAATATCTTCTATTAATCTCTATTTCAATTAATACCATGTTTAAAAAATTATCATAGTATTGAACGTTTCCGGTCAACCAACTCATTGATGGATGTTCACGGTTTTGCAGGCCTAAGTTACATCAAAGAAATAGCTGATAAAGGGAACACCACAATAAGAATGGAGGTATCGGCAGCAGACGGAAGTTCAGCGTATGAGGAGTGGCCGGAATTTCGTCTCGGTGTCGCTCCTACATACACCCTCCATGTCGGTGGCCGTGGCACAGGAACAGCCGGTATGGTCCAATATTGATTCAAATGTCGTCATGTATTTCCACTGCTTTAATAATACGGGTACAATAATGGCAGTGCGATAGCATGGTTTTGTTACATATATAACCTTCTTATATATATATTTGTTACAATTAAATATATGATTATATATATATATATATATATATATGAAGGTTGCATACTTAGTATTTTCTTTAATCAGTCTTAAATAGCCTGTTATTTTAAAAAAGTTAAATTAAAAATGGTAAGTCATAAAACACACAATTGAAGTAAAAATGTAAGCATGTTAAGGTTATTAGTCTGAGATATACTTCTGTTGAAGGGGATCTAAGGCGATACTTCGAACGATATAACAATGGCTCGGACTTCACTGCCAAGGGAAGCTTCTGCGGGGATAAAGTCCATGGAGGATGGTGGTATAGAGGCTGTACGTATATCAACCTGAACGGCGAGTACGTCACGCCGGGCACGAGGTCCGGATATGGCAGCGGGTGGGGCGGAATGGTCTACCCCAGTTTCAGATACAAGTCGTCACTGAAAACGTCAACAATAATGATCAAAAGAAATGATTAAGTGGAATAGTACTCACAATTACATTTAAAGTGTGGTGAATAAAACGTGCATACTATAACTGTTCGAATTAAACAAACCTTTCCTTTATTTTTCCAAATATTGTCTTTTAACCTTAGAAAATCAATATTAAAAAGTATGTTATGCATGTTTATCTTTGTATGTGTTCTGTATTCCATTGTCTTTATTATTTGTTTCCATGTATGGAATACAGTTGTTTCAATTAGGATATTATGTTAAAAATATACCCATACGAGTCAACCTGTCTCTTTCAAAAAAGAGTCAATGACGATGTATGAGATAGTAAAATGGCGTGTAAGCTTGTTTATACTCGCACTCGGGCCTTGCCCGTTCGGCGAGTCCTCCGATAAGATTGATAGTCATTTTAGGTTTTCGGAGCATAGTGCACAGACATAATAAACCCTGGTTAGAGCTACCTGGTTATTCAACGTACACCAGTGTATGGCACTGTAACACGGGACTCCCATTTAACGTCCCTCCCGGACGATTAGTTTTTTTTAGTGGTTCAGTTGGGAATTGAAATTGCGACCCCTGGATTGACAATCAAGTGTACTACCACTAGACCACGGATCCGCCGCTGAGAGAATAATCAATTGGAACAAGAAACAAACAAACACGAAACTGTTATTACACACGACAACCGTGGCTGTCAGACTTTCAACCCCAAGATCGTTAAAACCCTTATCAAAAAGGATACTTTTTAATTTCAATTATCAAAGACTCTTCAACTCCTGCTTGGTTAGACTTTCCAACACTTATATTGAAGGCTTTTCAACCCCTTATCTAAATATTTTAATAGCCATATTTTTTTCTCATTTATTTTTCAACATATATCATAATTCATCAAAAACATATATATATGCTTAAAAATTTCTATGTTGTGTATAAAACCCTTTTTTTCGCACACACACACACACACGCACACGCACGCGCACGCGCACGCACGCACGCACGCACGCACGCACGCACGCTCACACGCACACACACACACACACACACACACACAAACACACCCACGCAAACGCACGCACACGCAAACACACATGCACAAACACAAACACACATACATACATTTAACACACACACACGTATACACATATAATGGAAATATATTTCTTGTACTGGTAGATATGCATTTCAACATACGGCGGGCCGGCTTTCAGGATTAATACCAGCATTCCACAAACTAAACATCTTTGTTATAAAAGAATAATTAACATATCGTTTGGGAAATGTACATATTTCTTTTCTTATAAATTTATTAACAATTTCTCCATTTAATATACAGATTAGATCTTCAAACAATCACTTATTAACATTCTGACAAGAAACCATTTCAAATTGTGTATTGAATCATCTCATTTAAAAATCCTCTCGCTTTACAAAATCAAACTTATGGTACAATGTCAAATAGTTATCTAACACAGCAAATGTTTTCACCAATATTCAACTAGAAGGGAAATTATCAGTTTGGACACTTTGATATGAACTCAATTTTGAGACTGTTTGTAACCATGGCTGTGGGCTGTTTTCATGGGTTAATCGGTTTTAATCAAATTAAATACGTTACAATACTTGACGGGTTTATACAAATACGAACATATTATATGCATAGCCGCAGATACATTGTTAAATTAAAAAAATAAATGTGTACGCATGTAGCACACTGTTTGGCAATTATCACCACATTCATTCAATGGTGAACGATTTTAACCAATGTGCGAATCACAAATCATGTTTTTCTTTCAATTTAGTAATAACATAGTGTAAGTGATTGGGCTTTGAATACGGTACATCTGAAAGGTGCTCCATACGTTAGGGATTGAACGGTCTGTACCATTTTTTCAGTGACATTACACACGCTTCTAATACATTTAGTACCGACGGTTTGGCATGTTATCGGACGAAGACGAAAAAGAAAAAAGCTAAGTTGTATAATATAATTATGTACTGTTTCACTATTGATTTTTTTATGTAAGTTGTATACAAGCTTGTGCTTCCTTTATGGTACAATATGTTTAGAACATAATACGGTTGTTAAGTTTGTGGATTTCAATTGTGAACAATTTATAAAGCATGTTTTTGCTGTTGAAATTTATTTCTCTTTTTCTCAAATTATGAATGATAAATAAGGTATAGGTGGACATTTCGTGTTAAATAAATGGTATTATGCTAAAACAATGGCTAAATCATCATTATGAATTTAATTACATTACAATCATGATCACTCTACCGATGGTACAGTTGTCTATATTTGGTAGCGCTTGTTCAGGTGTTCTTGTAAGTAGAATACCTCGATGCTCAACCTTGGTGGACACGCGCTCGACGCCTTCTAGAAATCTGAGCCGAATATTCTCTGAACTCTATGTGCTGGTAGCGACAGGGACCTCGGTGGCTTAGAGGGACCTTCATGAACGGGGCTGCCTCTGCAAGCGCTTATCAGATCTAGATCATTAAGCAATTGCGGTAGGGTATATTAAGATTAAGCGAAAATTCAGTAAATCCAATTTTTGTTGCAACATTAGTTAGCAACTGTATTTTCGTAGATCGCCATGTATATAATTGTCCCATATCAGGGATCTCGTTCTTGCATTCATTTAAAGAAAATGTCAGTTATTTAAAAGTAGCACTATGCTAAATAAACAAGGCTTAAACGATGAATCAGTTAGTCAGACTTTGGCTAATACTGCATTAGTTTACAACTCTTGTCTGTTCGTCCCAGCCTTGTCATTTCAAACGAGTTATCATTGACATCTCGTGACAGCAAATGTCCACCATATCAAAACATAAACTATCATAAAATGCAGGGTCACTTTAAGAATACTGATGTTAGCGGAAACCGTTCCTAAAAAAAGAAACGATAGAAATGTACATCAGTGGTGTCGTATTCAGATAGAAATGTACATCAGTGGGGTCGTATTCAGATAGAAATGTACATCAGTGTGGTCGTATTCAGATAGAAATGTACATCAGTGGGGTCGTAATCAGATAGAAATGTACATCAGTGGGGTCGTATTCAGATAGAAATGTACATCAGTGGGGTCGTATTCAGATAGAAATGTACATCAGTGGGGTCATATTCAGATAGAAATGTACATCAGTGGGGTCGTATTCAGATAGAAATGTACATCAGTGGGGTCGTAATCAGATAGAAATGTACATCAGTGGGGTCGTATTCAGATAGAAATATACATCAGTGGGGTCGTATTCAGATAAAAATGTACATCAGTGGTGTCGTATTCAGATAGTAATGTACATCAGTGGTGTCGTATTCAGATAGAAATGTACAACAGTGGTGTCGTATTCAGATAGAAATGTACATCAGTGGGGTCGTAATCAGATAGAAATGTACATCAGTGGGGTCGTATTCAGATAGAAATGTACATCAGTGGGGTCGTATTCAGATAGAAATATACAACAGTGGTGTCGTATTCAGATAGAAATATACATCAGTGGGGTCGTATTCAGATAGAAATGTACATCAGTGGGGTCGTATTCAGATAAAAATATACATCAGTGGGGTCGTATTCAGATAGAAATGTACATCAGTGGTGTCGTGTTCAGATAGACATGTACATCAGTGGTGTCGTGTTCAGATAGACATGTACATCAGTGGGGTCGTATTTGGATAGAAATGTACATCAGTGGTGTCGTATTCATATAGACATGTACATCAGTGGTGTCGTGTTCAGATAGACATGTACATCAGTGGAGTCGTATTTAGATAGACATGTACATCAGTGGTGTCGTATTCAGATAGAAATGTACATCAGTGGTGTCGTATTAAGATAGACATGTATATCAGTGGTGTCGTATTCAGATATATATGTACATCAGTGGTGTCGTATTCAGATAGAAATGTACATCAGTGGAGTCGTACTTAGATAGACATGTATATCAGTGGGGTCGTATTCAGATAGAAATGTACATCAGTGGTGTCGTGTTCAGATAGACATGTACATCAGTGGTGTCGTATTCAGATAGACATGTACATCAGTGGTGTCGTATTCAGATAGAAATGTACATCAGTGGAGTCGTACTTAGATAGACATGTATATCAGTGGGGTCGTATTCAGATAGAAATGTACATCAGTGGTGTCGTATTCAGATAGAAATGTACATCAGTGGTGTCGTGTTCAGATAGACGTTACATCAGTGAAGTCGTATTTAGATAGAAATGTACATCAGTGGTGTCGTATTCAGATAGAAATGTACATTAGTGGTGTCGTATTCAGATAGAAATGTACATCAGTGGTGTCGTATTTAGATAGAAATGTATATCAGTGGTGTCGTGTTCAGATATTAATGTACATCAGTGGGGTCGTATTCAGATAGAACTGTATATCAGTGGGGTCGTATTCAGATAGAAATGTACATCTGTGGTGTCGTATTTAGATAGAAATGTACATCAGTGGGGTCGTATTCATTTAGAAATATACAACAGAAGGGTCGTATTCAGATAGAAATGTACATCAGTGGTGTCGTGTTCAGATAGACGTTACATCAGTGAAGTCGTATTTAGATAGAAATGTACATCAGTGGTGTCGTATTCAGATAGAAATGTATATTAGTGGTGTCGTATTCAGATAGAAATGTACATCAGTGGTGTCGTATTTAGATAGAAATGTATATCAGTGGTGTCGTATTCAGATAGTAATGTACATCAGTGGGGTCGTATTCAGATAGAACTGTATATCAGTGGGGTCGTATTCAGATAGAAATGTACATCTGTGGTGTCGTATTCAGATAGAAATGTACATCAGTGGGGTCGTATTCAGATAGAAATGTACAACAGTGGTGTCGTATTCAGATAGAAATGTACATCAGTGGTGTCGTATTCAGATAGAAATGTATATTAGTGGTGTCGTATTCAGATAGTAATGTACATCAGTGGGGTCGTATTCAGATAGAACTGTATACATCTGTGGTGTCGTATTCAGATAGAAATGTACATCAGTGGGGTCGTATTCAGATAGAAATGTACAACAGTGGTGTCGTATTCAGATAGAAATGTATATCAGTGGTGTCGTATTCAGATAGTATTGTACATCAGTGGTGTCGTATTCAGATAGAAATGTACATCAGTGGTGTCGTGTTCAGATAGACATGTACATCAGTGGTGTCGTATTTAGATAGACATGTACATCAGTGGAATCGTATTCAGATAGAAATGTACATCAGTGGGGTCGTATTCAGATAGAAATATACATCAGTGGGGTCGTATTTGGATAGAAATGTACATCAGTGGTGTCGTATTCAGATAGACATGTACATCAGTGGTGTCATATTCAGATAGACATGTACATCAGTGGTGTCGTATTCAGATAGACATGTACATCAGTGGTGTCGTATTCAGATAGACATGTACATCAGTGGAGTCGTATTCAGATAGACATGTACATAAGTGGTGTCGTATTCAGATAGACATGTACATCAGTGGAGTCGTATTCAGATAGAAATGTACATCAGTGGGGTCGTATTCAGATAGAAATGTACATCAGTGGTGTCGTATGCAGATAGAAATGTACATCAGTGGTGTCGTATTCAGATAGAAATGTACAACAGTGGGGTCGTATTCAGATAGAAATGTACATCAGTGGGGTCGTATTCAGATAGAACTGAACAACAGTGGAATCGTTTACAGATAGAAATGTACATCAGAGGGGTCGTATTCAGATAGAAATGTACATCAGTTGTGTCGTATTCAGATAGAAATGTACATCAGTGGTGTCGTATTCAGATAGACATGTACATCAGTGGTGTCGTATTCAGATAGACATGTTCATCAGTGGAGTCGTATTCAGATAGAAATGTACGTCAGTGGTGTCGTATTCAGATAGAAATGTACATCAGTGGTGTCGTATTCAGATAGAAATGTACATCAGTGGTTTCGTATTCAGATAGAAATGTACATCAGTGGTGTCGTATTCAGATAGAAATGTACATCAGAGGGGTCGTATTCAGATAGAAATGTACATCAGTGCGGTCGTATTGAAATAGAAATGTATATCAGTGGTGTCGTATTCAGATATAAATGTTCATCAGTGGGGTCGTATTCAGATAGAAATGTACATCAGTGGAGTGAGTCGTATTCAGATAGAAGTGTACATCAGTGGGGTCGTATTCAGATATGAATGTACATCAGTGAGGTCGTATTCAGATAGACATGTACGTCAGTTGGTTCGTATTTAGATAGAAATGTACATCAGAGGGGTCGTATTCAGATAGAAATGTACATCAGTGCGGTCGTATTCAAATAGAAATTTACATCAGTGGTGTCGTATTCAGATAGAAATGTTCATCAGTGGGGTCGTGTTCAGATAGAAATGTACATCAGTGGAGTGAGTCGTATTCAGATAGAAGTGTACATCAGTGGGGTCGTATTCAGATATGAATGTACATCAGTGAGGTCGTATTCAGATAGACATGTACGTCAGTTGGGTCGTATTTAGATAGAAATATACATCAGTGGTGTCGTATTTAGATAGAAATGTACATCAGTGGGGTCGTATTTAGATAGAAATGTACATTAGTGGGGTCGTATTTAGATAGAAATGTACATCAGTGGGGTCGTATTTAGATAGAAATGTACATCAGTGGGGTCGTATTTAGATAGAAATGTACATCAGTGGGGTCATATTCAGATAGAAATGTACATCAGTGGTGTCGTATTTAGATAGAAATGTACATCAGTTGGGTCGTATTCAGATAGATATATACATCAGTGGGGTCGTATTCAGATAGAAATGTACATCAGATGGGTTGTATTCAGATAGAAATGTACATCAGTGGGGTCGTATTTAGATATAAATGTACATCAGTGGTGTCGTATTCAATGACCAACTAAGATTGAACCAAAATTTAAAACTCTAAATACTTTGATCGACCTGTCAATATTGAAAACTGGGCTTGAACTGGATATTAAACTTGTAACTGTACGTTTTGTTTTTTCTGCAGATCGTGTCTGATACGGTTTCCAATTTGCCCCTAGCAATATGTGCCAAATTTTAACCAACATTGACTTGTGTGTAACCTTTGTCTACTGGGAACGGCGGTTACACGTGTTGTCATATGCCAAATGATATTTATGGTGTATGGATGTTAGTTTTGATTTTTTTTCCGCTCAGATCCCTGTATCCGTGTAGGGAGATGATTGAGGGTTTACGGAGACAATGATGGCGGGCAGATTATTTGTTCATGACGAAGAAGCCGGGAATACACTTCTTTCAGGCTGCGAGCAATGACAACATAACATAAGCGTAAGTATTTTGACCTTAGTGGATCACGGCTATAATATTTCAGAAAGGTTTTTAGATCACTGATTGTGTATTGACGGAAATTCGACTAAGAAATATGAAATAGGTTTATCATAAAACGCTTTATAAATACGAAGTTCTCTCTTTGTCGCTGACCGTCGGCTATCGTTTATCTTCAACATTGTATCGCCATATTTCTATGCTGTTATTTTCATGATCGAAGAAAGTGCAACATCAAGTCTAATTAGTTCCATTTCAGTACAAACGTTAACATTGTTACTGTGTATATCTTAAAGCTGAACTCTCACAGATGGAGCGTTTTGACTACTTTTTTTATTTTTTGTCTTGGAATGTGCCAACTTTTGCGTAAATATCTGGAAACCAGCGATACAAATTGGTGGCAAAAGTTCAGATGACAGTTTTTCAAAATTACCTTCGAGAATAGATGTTTTATGGCTAAAGGCGTTACTGGCGCTTTAAGAAAAATATAAATTCAACAGTTTTCCAAACGATTCAGATCTGTTCTACTGTGACTTTTTTTATATAAATAAATTGAAGGCTTTGGCACCAACATCGGCTTATTCTGAAACAAGAGCTAGGAAAATGTCAAAACTGTCAATCTGTGAGAGTGCAGCTTTAATCACATTTAATTTGCGTTTGGTCGTTTGAAAAAAAATGACACTCTGCTGATATATATGATGCCTGCGTATTCTACAAAGAAACAATACGATATTGATTAAAACTATAAAAGGTTTCAAACTTAAGTTATGTTTGACAATTGATAATGTTTTGTAAATCATCAAGGTTTCGCGACTTTATGCTAAATACCTTTTCTGTATAATCCAGATGGCGCACTTGTTGGTTATATGATAAATATATACCATGCTTGTATGTCATGGTAAACCAATGTAGGCCATGCATGAGGTTAAATGTTTAACATCCCCATAAATATAACCGTGGTTATATGTCTGATCCCATACTGACTCAAATGCCCCAACTGTTTGTAAATCATAATTAAGCTCCTTTAAGGAGATTGAAGGTAGTATGATACTATGATATTATTAAGTCTTAGTACCGGCGTCAAATAAACGTAAAGATAGGCGTGAAGTGAAATAACTGACTGCTTGATCGTATTGTTTGAATAAAAAATAATGATAATCGCTTCAGAGTGATAATTTTTGCATTAAAACATTAAATTCGTCATTGTTTTAGAAGGGAACGTGTAGAAAATTTCTCTGAATAGAAAACAATTTAAGGCCGCTATGTTGATGCATGAATAAAGAACTTTGATTTATCATTGTTTTACAATAAAACGCAATAAAAATTACTTTGAAATAAAGAAATGAAAAAGTCGTTAGGCCACTACGCCGGCAACGTCACGCCGCTAGGCCGCTAGGCCACTAGGCTGCTAACTTCACGTCGTTTTGCCGCTAGGCCGCTATTTTCGCGCCGCCAGGCCGCTAACTTCATGAACATGTCGTTAAGGGAGATTAAGTTGTTGACACTTTCTTTCAAAAATCATTAACATGACTAGATAACTTAACATAGTAAAACCTTGACATTTCATCCAGAAAAAGAAAATAAGTCGGTATCGGGTACTTGTTTTTATAATCGATTGTTCAAATTTCAATGTCGATTGTCGCCGATAAAGGCCTTTCCGATTAATTGTGGATTATAATCGATCTTCGACACAACACTAAAAAATACATTATTTGTCCTAAACCATATTGTTCCATTTTAGACGATGTTGTGCTGGGTGTTATCTGCATCCTCGACACTTCACCGGAAGTTGCGTGCAGTGATTCAAGAGTATCCGCGAAACCAGTCTAGGCGTAGCACGTTGTAAATCATTGGAATTCACTAAAATAAACCGGAAGTTGCGTTTTGTGATCCTACAGAACCCGTGATACCAGTCCTGAATATGCGCGTCAGGATCAGCGATAATGTTATACAGAAAATGCAGATGCGAATCATTTCAGGCGATGATGTGCTGGTAACCATCAGTAACCGCGACACCACACTGAAAATTGTGTGCAGTGATTCAAGAGAATACACGACATCAATCTGGGCGTAGCACATTGAAAATTATAGGAATACACTATATGAAACCGGACGTTGCATTTTGTGATACTGCAAAACCCGTGATACCAGAACCAGGAAATGCGCGTCATGATCAGCGATGGTGTGATACCATACCGGAAGATGCACGCGAATCTTCCCATAGGATCCGTATAGATGGCACACAAACACCACTTTTACGGACCGGAAGCTCCGTATTGGGATGCATAAGCATCTGTGATAGCAAACCGGAAGTTCCCCAGAGGGAGCAGACCGAAACCATGATACCCGACCACAAACTCCATATTAAGAGACTGCATCAGCTATAATTCCAAACCGGAAGTTTTGTATGGGGATGAAGCAGACGAGCCGCTGCAAGAGCAGACGTGCAGCAATATTGTATGAACTATGAGTGTGATAATCACTACATTGTTATACCATGATTTGTTTATAGCTCGCACTCTATTTGCAATGACACCTGTATTTTGTAGTATGTATATGTTTGTACAAATTTCATAATTTTATGTACGTTTGTGTCGGATGCGTATCATTGTAGACACGACCGGCCAATATAATCCGGCGTCGACGTCCGCCTCTGCGAACTCGATTAAGCGCTGTCATGTTTCAAAACATTAGAGCTAGTTTCATATAATCATACATTTCGATACATTTTGTTTGAGTATTAAAGAATTGATCACACCAATAAGATCCATTTACGAAAATTTACAATTTTCTACAAAAATATTGAAGTCGGAGTATTGTTTAAGTAATGCGTGTCTGCATTTATACTTTCCCAGCAGGGCATATAGCCATTGCAGTTTTTTAAAAAAATGCAAATATATCAATGAAGCGAAGAAGAAGTTTAAATTTAAGTAATACTCATTGTAACCACCTTTAAGTTGTGGCCTATTATGTTAAAATGAACAGTAATATTTCTTCCCCATCTTCATACCAGTAACCTGATTAATGCTTCGTATTGGAACTCTGAAACAGTGCTTACGGGCATTAAGTAAAGACCCAGTCGGAACACCTCGGACATTTTCAATCAAAACAACCTCGGATATAGATGGCCGGTTTACAATGTCAGATATCTTTATATTTAAATACACTTCAATTAGAATGCGTAGTATTTTCAATCCAGCAGTTGAAAATAATTACTTTACTCACGGGAATTTTAATCATTTATGCAATACTAAACTTCATTAGCAATCAATTTAAATTTAGTAATTCAAAATACGTGTTAAATACTAAAGTTTGTTCATACTATTTTTTTAATTTTTACGAACTACTTCTTCTGATGTTCCGGCAAACATCCGCGGTTGGATTAAGTGGACAATGGCCGAGGTGATCCGAAAAGTTAAGATCAAGCTCAACGTTAAGCGAAATACTATTGATACCGCTAGAGTTCCGGTCCATCAGTTGATTAAACGGAACTGATAACCCGTTTAAAAACAATTATTCAATTTATTTACTTGCATCTTGAAAATATTCAGCTGATACAAAGACTGGATCCATAAATTTAATGGTCCGATAAGTAAATAAGAGAAGCCTATATTTTTCTTCTCATATATATGAAATATATCTTATGACGGACATAAAATCACTTACATTTTATATAGAAGTGAGGACGTCAAAAATATAAAACTAACACGAAACAATTGATGCATAGCATCAACTCGGCGCGATAAAAAACAGAAGCAAAAACATGCATGATGATCACCAAACAAAATATGTTATTTACTTCAATGATAACATGTTAAGTATACATATATACGAAGAACAGTATTATTGATAATACTCAAACTATTGTATTTATTTTTGTGAACACACATGACTGTAAATTGAACGCGGGTAAAAAAGCTATACATAATGGGGGAATAATCTGAACTTTATTCTTTTGAAATTTGCAAAACAAATAATTAAGCGTACTGTTATTTTTCAAAACTCCCTATGTCGCTGCTCGCCAAGGGAGATTACTGCGAGGAGATTGAAAAACATATGCGAAATTGCTATAGTACCGTGTAACCTTCATCTATTCGGGGAAAAGTTGGTATTGAAAATTATTATTTTCAAGTAAAAAATTGGCAATTTATGAACTGGCCTCTAAGTTAAAGATACATTTTAGAAATATCAAAACATCGAGTCCCAGGCTTCGTAAAGATTGATACAACGTTTGTTTGCAAATAGAGTTATGCATATGCGGTTAAATGAAATCAATTTGGGGAACATTGATGTCCAAGTGCCTAGAGTTCAACTGAAACAAGATGGAGAAGTCGTGTTAAATAATAATGCCGGGTAGAAACATTTGGGCCTTTTTATCGTAGGATCGATTTGCGATTCCCTTATTTTGGAATTTAATGATACAAATAATGTGACTGGACATTTTAATGAATGTTTGTTTAAATTCCATTCCTAACACTCATTAAACACACGATTACATTTCTTGATACTAGGCCAATGTAAACAAATTCCTAGATTTCCATCCACATTTTTTAAAAATTGGGGCGGGGATGACATATTTTTCTTAAATGACTTTTTCACCGTTAAATATGTGTTCATGCTCTTTTTTAAAAAAAGGTACTATAAGCATATGTTTCTAGACTAACCACAAACACAATTGTAACGGTATTCCTTTTCTACATGTGAATGTTATACATCGACATCGTATGTATGAATAATCCCCGTTTCATGACCGTACCAGACCGATACGCAAATACAGACTCTTGTTCAACATTTTTATAAGAGTCACTAAGATGTAAGGAGCGCTGGGAAAAAGAGGTGCCGGATGGGGATGAAACATTAGCAATTAATTTATAGTCGCCTTTAAGATATTTTACCTTTCGCTCGTTGACCTTACGTTTACTGAATACTTAAAACACGATCCATTTCGTACGAGGTCCTTACAAATCTATAGGCAACTTTTGTATTTGATATGCCGGAAATGCGTATTCCTAAGGATGTCTTTAGGATTAACACGTACATGTACAACAAACTTCCTTACACCGTCACAACAAAGGCCATATTAAATTGATTATCTTGCTTGTTTGCGTCATCATTTCAATAACATAAAATCAATATTGAACCGAACAATTCAGTTGTAGGGAACCAAGTCCAGTGTTTGCTGGGTGGTATTTGCTTAGAAGTATTGACAGGGACACATTTCATACTGGGAAAATAAGTTCGTTGAATATGGACCTTCAATGTATATGATTTCAACGCAAATTGTTGTCTAAGATTAAGACTGTCTGTGTAGGGAGATAGATGTTTAAATTGCCTGATTTTAATTGGAACGTGAACGTGGATTATTAAACTACATACGAACACTTCGTAGATTACGATGGTTTACGAAGGTATATTAACAAGATATATGCCGTTCTATTAAAAACTTAAGTAAGAAACGTACACCTGTTTTTCGAAGATCTACGAAAATTCATACGACAGCGTTTAGGGTGGCGTACGAACATCGTAGACTAAAACTATGTCCGCCATCACACCAAAAATATTTGAGATGTGTGTAGCGGTGATTTTATTTTAGCTTTTCTTTATTTTTACAGTTTTAACTATTTTAATTTAAATAACAATTCACAGTAAATAGCCTCAATAGTGAACATTAAGTAATGAATTTATTTCCAGATGTTTACACTTTTAAAGATTATAATGGAACAATTTGTCACATATCCAATTTTCATTTGATAGTCCGATGTTGCACAACTACGATGTTATAAACCTTTAAATTATGTTTAACTCTCTTTTTTAACTCTTTTTAATTCAACTTTTGTTTCTAAACGCATAACAAAGGCCTTATATGCTATGATTTTACCGCGAAAAACAAACATTAAATGCACAATTATTGTAGCACGTGTTATTCGTGCGACACAAGGTACAAGGTCAACAGTGCAAATGAAAAACGTCCAACGGTGCAAATGAAATACGACCAACGGTGCAAATGAAATACGTCCAACGCTGCAAATAAAATACGACCAACGGTGCAAATGAAATACGACCAACGGTGCAAATGAAATACGACCAACGGTGCAAATGATATACGACCAACGGTGCAATTGAAATGCGAACAACGGTGCAAATGAAATACGACCAACGGTGTAAATAAAAAACGACCAACTGTGCAATTGAAATGCGAACAACGGTGCAAATGAAATGCGACCAACGGTGCAAATGAAATGCGACCAACGGTGCAAATGAAATGCGAACAACGGCGCAAATAAAATACGACAAACGGTGCAAATGAAATGCAAGCAACGGTGCAAATAAAACGCGACCGACGGTGCAAATGAAAAGGGTCAACGGTGCAAAAAATATACTACCAATGGTGCAAATGAAATGCGTCAAACGGTGCAAATGAAATACGTCCAACGGTGCAAATAAAATACGACCAACGGTGCAAATGAAATACGACCAACGGTGCAAATGAAATACGTCCAAAGGTGCAAATAAAATACGACCAACGGTGCAAATGAAATACGACCAACGGTGCAAATGAAATACGACCAACGGTGCAAATGAAATACGACCAACGGTGCAATTGAAATGCGAACAACGGTGCAAATGAAATACGACCAACGGTGCAAATGAAAAACGACCAACTGTGCAATTGAAATGCGAACAACGGTGCAAATGAAATGCGACCAACGGTGCAAAAGAAATGCGACCAACGGTGCAAAAGAAATACGACCAACGGCGCAAATAAAATACGACAAACGGTGCAAATGAAATGCAACCAACGGTGCAAATAAAACGTGACCGACGGTGCAAATGAAAAGGGTCAATGGTGCAAAAAATATACGATCAATGGTGCAAATGAAATGCGACCAACGGTGCAAATGAAATGCGGCAAACGGTGCAAATGACAAAATCGACCAACAGTGCAAATGAAATACGACCAACGGTGCAAATGAAATGCGACCAACGATGCACATGCAATACGACCAACGGTGCAAATAAAATACGACTAACTGTGCACATGAAATACGACCAACTGCGCAAATGAAATACGACCAACCGTGACATGAAATACGACCAACTGTGCAAATGAAATGCGACCAACGGTGCACATGAAATACGACCAACTGTGCAAATGAAAAACGACCAACGGTGCAAAGGGAATACAACCAACTGTGCAATTGAAATGCGAACAACGGTGCAAATGAAATGCGACCAACGGTGCAAATGAAATGCGACCAACGGTGCAAATGAAATGCGAACAACGGCGCAAATAAAATACGACAAACGGTGCAAATGAAATGCAACCAACGGTGCAAATAAAACGCGACCGACGGTGCAAATGAAAAGGGTCAACGGTGCAAAAAATATACTACCAATGGTGCAAATGAAATGCGGCAAACGGTGCAAATGAAATACGCCCAACGGTGCAAATAAAATACGACCAACGGTGCAAATGAAATACGACCAACGGTGCAAATGAAATACGTCCAAAGGTGCAAATAAAATACGACCAACGGTGCAAATGAAATACGACCAACGGTGCAAATGAAATACGACCAACGGTGCAAATGAAATACAACCAACGGTGCAATTGAAATGCGAACAACGGTGCAAATGAAATGCGACCAACGGTGCAAAAGAAATGCGACCAACGGTGCAAATGAAATACGACCAACCTCGCAAATAAAATACGACAAACGGTGCAAATGAAATGCAACCAACGGTGCAAATAAAACGTGACCGACGGTGCAAATGAAAAGGGTCAATGGTGCAAAAAATATACGATCAATGGTGCAAATGAAATGCGACCAACGGTGCAAATGAAATGCGGCAAACGGTGCAAATGACAAAATCGACCAACAGTGCAAATGAAATACGACCAACGGTGCAAATGAAATGCGACCAACGATGCACATGCAATACGACCAACGGTGCAAATAAAATACGACTAACTGTGCACATGAAATACGACCAACTGTGCAAATGAAATACGACCAACCGTGACATGAAATACGACCAACTGTGCAAATGAAATGCGACCAACGGTGCACATGAAATACGACCAACTGTGCAAATGAAAAACGACCAACGGTGCAAAGGGAATACGACCAACTGTGCAATTGAAATGCGAACAACGGTGCAAATGAAATGCGACCAACGGTGCAAATGAAATGCGACCAACGGTGCAAATGAAATGCGACCAACTGTGCAATTGAAATGCGAACAACGGTGCAAATGAAATGCGACCAACATTGCAAATGAAATGCGATAAACGGTGCAAATGAAATGCAACTAACGGTGCAAATGAAAAGCGTCAACGGTGCAATGAAAAGGGTCAACGGTGCAAATGAAATGCACCCAACGGTGCAAATAAAATGCGACCAACGGTGCATATGAAATGCATCCAACGGTGCAAATGAAATGCGACCAACGGTGCAAATGAAATACGTTTAACGGTGCAAATGAAATGCGACCAACGGTGCAAATGAAATGCGACCAACGGTACAAATGAAATGCGATAAACGGTACAAATGAAATGCGATAAACGGTACAAAAGAAATGCGATAAACGGTATAAATGAAATGCGATAAAAGGTACAAATGAAATGCGATTAACGGTACAAATGAAAGGCAAATAACGGTGCAAATGAAAAGCGTCAACGGTGCAATGAAAAGGGTCAACGGTGGAAATGAAATGCAACCAACGGTGCAAATGAAATGCGACCAACGGTGCAAATGAAATGCATCCAACGGTGCAAATGAAATGCGACCAACGGTGCAAATGAAATACGTCCAACGGTGCAAATGAAATGCGACCAACGGTGCAAATGAAAAGGGTCAACGGTGCAAATGAAATGCGACCAACGGTGCAAATGAAATGCATCCAACGGTGCAAATAAAAAGCGACCAACGGTGCAAATGAAATGCATCCAACGGTGCAAATGAAATGGGACAAACGGTGCAAATGAAATACGTCCAACGGTGCAAATGAAATGCGACCAACGGTGCAAATGAAAAGGGTCAACGGTGCAAATGAAATGCGACCAACGGTGCAAATGAAATGCATCCAACGGTGCAAATGAAATGCGACCAACGGTGCAAATGAAATGCATCCAAAGGTGCAAATGAAATGGGACAAACGGTGCAAATGAAATACGTCCAACGGTGCAAATGAAATGCGACCAACGGTGCAAATGAAAAGGGTCAACGGTGCAAATGAAATGCATCCAACGGTGCAAATGAAATGCATCAAACGGTGCAAATGAAAGGCAAATAACGGTGCAAATGAAATGCATCCAACGGTACAAATGAAATGCGATAAACGGTACAAATGAAAGGCAAATAACGATGCAAATGAAAAGCGTCAACGGTGCAAATGAAAAGGGTCAACGGTGCAAATGAAATGCATCCAACGGTGCAAATGAAATGCATCAAACGGTGCAAATGAAAGGCAAATAACGGTGCAAATGAAATGCATCCAACGGTACAAATGAAATGCGATAAACGGTACAAATGAAAGGCAAATAACGATGCAAATGAAAAGCGTCAACGGTGCAAATGAAAAGGGTCAACGGTGCAAATGAAATGCATCCAACGGTGAAAAGTAAATGCGACCAACGGTGCAGATGAAATGCGGTCAACGGTTCAAAGTAAATACGAACAACGATGCAAATGAAATGCGAACAACGATGCAAATGAAATGCGATCAACGGTACAAATGAAATGCGTCCAACAGTACAAATGAACTGCGGTCAACGGTGTAAATGAAATGCGGTCAACGGTGCAAATGAAATGCGATCCACGGTGCAAATGAATGCGGTCAACGGTGCAAATGAAATGCTGTCAACGGTGCAAATGAAATGCGGTCAACGGTGCAAATGAAATGTTATACTTAATCGATACAACTTTTATATAGTAAAACCTTAAGACAATACAAATTAAATCTCAAACATATGATAACCATATAACATATGTATAACATAAGACGCAATCTCAAAAATAGTGTATATTTAACCAACTCATATTATATTAAAGTAACAATCTGGTATTTCGCGATGTTCGCGACAATTTGTAATTTTCCATCTAGTTGTGCGTATTTGAACAACATCAACTGCCACTTCACTAAAGAAAACGATTACCGTTGAGTATATTCCCCTAACAACACTTGCGCTTGAAACTGAATTAGCATCCAAACATCAAACTTAGATTATATAATCGATCTATTTACAGACTATTATCGATATTATCGATATGTCAGTTTACTTGTAATTGAAAATCAATCAATAATTTAAAAAAAAACTTAATTTAGTAGTAATTAATGCCTTACGTGTAAAGCTGCACTCTCACAGATTGAAAGGTTTGACAAAAATGCTCAGAGTCAGCAGATTTTAGTATCAGTGCCTTTAATTCGGTCATATAAAATAAGTCTCAATGCAACAGATCTCCACTGTTTGAAAAACGGCCGTAAATATAGTTTTCCTTAAAGCGTTAGTAACACGATAGAACATCAATTTTTAAACGTAAATTTGTAAAGTTGTGATCTGATCTTTTGTCAGCAGTATTGAATCACTTGTTTTCAGACATTTACGCAAACATCAACTCATTCTAAAACAAACAAAAAATAACATAGTTGTCAAAACGGTAAATATGTGAGATTGCAGCTTTAAGACAACCTTAAAGCTTAGAAATGGTTGGTGGAGTTGCCTGGGGTAAAGCCAATATTATTATTTATTATACACACATCAGCTGCAAGATAACTTCTGACAGGGCGAATTGGAGGACTGATTTGTACCGAACTACATTATATTTTTTTTTTCAATTATACTCTCCATTCCGAGTGTTGAAATTATGGGGATTGGACTGGAAACTGTTCGCTTGCAAGTTTCGTGATCTATCAACTAGGCTAAGCGGCCTGTGTAAAACTCAAATACTTTCAGATTGCAATTTAATTTCTCTGAGCTACAATTTGAGTTTAACTAAACTAACTAAATTCGCATACTGTCTGACCTGTGTTTTTAATTAGTACTATGACTAACTTATGAATAATATCAAATTTGTAAAGGTTGCAGAAGTTGGCCATGTGTAGATCTTGAACCCCAAGTTTGTTAAAACAGTTTTGGTGTACTCAGTACATATTGAGCAAATGTAATACGTTTGTTAAAATAAAGGAACACATTGCATTCAAAGAAACTTAACGATATCTTATATATTCTATAATACAACAGATAGTCTATATCAAACATGTACATTTTTTTGTATCCAATATTTGCACATGCATCCAATATGCTGGCAACTAGGCAGATCTGATAGTTTCACACCTGTTGGAAAATGTGGTCTTGAAGATTGTTATCTAAATTTCATGTGTATTTGTACATTTTTTTTATTAAGAAGCGACATAATTGTTGAAGCACACACTCCGGAGTTTTTTTAAATAATACATAACAAAAATATCGAAAACAACCCCGATGTGGTTTGATGCAGGGAATAGTTTATTGTTGCTTTTTAAACGGAAATTTCTTTAAACGTTTAACAGTTAAGATAACGTAAACCATTTATTAATTAATAAATTTACACAACAAAAGTAAAAATTAAAGACATGCAGCAAATATGGAAACATAAGCAGTATTGTTATAAATTTTTCTAGGCCTAAAAGGTAATAAAAATGATAAAAATAACAAGGGTC